>NC_142160.1:17141530-17293265 GCF_024610735.1 Ursus americanus | reverse complement strand
GGAACCAGCTGGCAACGAGGAAGTTGCAGCCACTGATTACCAGTCGGGTTTCCATTAAAACCACACTTCCCCAGAAAGGCCTGTCACATTTATTTGTAGAAGGCCTTCACAGAGCCACAATTATGAATAGTGAAACAAGCAATGGCAATTGTTCATCGCTTAGGGCGTAGAAAACCTATGCCCTAGGTTTTTAAGAAACACACTCTCTCCTTTCTATTGGCAGTTCCATTTGAACTTTAATAAAGAATAGTTGCTTGTTATTTTAGTAGCCTGGATTAACGGCTTCAAAAAAGATCCTTTTAAGGAGGTCAAATGGGAAAGGAGCAGTGCCAGATTTTTTTCTTGCTTTTTTTTTTTTTTTCTCCCTCTCCTGCCCAAAGAGGGAATCATTTCTCCCAGTGAATCATCTGTCTCCCGAAATGGTTACAAAGTCCAAAGAGAATTTCATCCATCCTGTTTCGCTGAGGAAGAGGGACAATCTGTGTTGGGGGTAGAGGAAAGAGATTACTTATTATTTATTTACTTAATTTTTTGCTAGATATAAAATCAGAACAGTTTCTCAACCTCAGAGTTCTTATGCCCTACCAAGATGAGCCTTATTCTTAATTCAGACGTTTTAAATGTATAAGATTATTAAGCACTTGAGTAATATGCTTCTTTTTTTATCCCTTTTCAGGCAAAAATGTGAGCTGTTCTATTTTCGATCTTTTTTTCTCCTTCCTTCTCCTTCCCCCACCCCGCCCATTATTCATTCTTTTATTTATTTATTTATTTATTTGTTTCAGGGTGAAAAAAAGAATCAATCCCAAGTGAAAGAAGGAAAGAGGTTTAAATCCCTTCTTTTCTGCTAAGAATTTATCATGCAGAATATGCCTTTACTGTGGTGAATGTTTTCCCCAAACAACTTCTGACTTCATTAGATCATGTTTAATATTAATGTACTGCAATTGCTTTTGGCAAGAGGTCCTTCACTTTGCCATTCTTTTGAACAAAGAACATTGTGGTTGATTTTTTTCTAATGGAATGAAATGTTTGTTACAGTTTTATTGTAATTGCTTTCTTTGTTGCTTCTTGTTAATTCCCCCTGGCCCGTGAATAGCCAGGACATTGTTGGATACATGTGTATGGACTTAAATATTTTTTGTAGTTCTGCAGAATTTGCTGGAAGTTAAATCAACTCTTATTCCAAAAACAGCTTTAATTTTGCCAGGAGGTGCCTTTGGCTGCTATATATCCTGATATTGATATTTAACTAAGTATATAGCTAATGTGAAGTAGAAAAATTTGCTTCAGATGAATCATTGAATAAAGTTGGGCCATGGCCATTCTTATGCAGTAAAAACAACTAAGTATATAGCTAATGTGAAGTAGAAAAATTTGCTTCAGATGAATCATTGAATAAAGTTGGGCCATGGCCATTCTTTTGCAGTAAAAACAACTGGGAGTATGGTGAGCATCTTTTTGAGTTATTTTTTCCCACTTACATCAGTACATCATCTTTCAAATTGTCAAGTCACAATCATAAATCAGTGTTGGAAGTCTCTTTCATTGACTTATTCTGTAAGACTCTGTTTAGTGCAGTGTCAGATTAATTTCTGAACACTGCTTTTCTATTTTATGTATTTTAAAACTAAGATCCCTAAATCAAAGAAATTAGATTCTTGGTTTGACAGTAAACCAGGCACATTTTTGTGAAATTTATTCCTAAGGATCTTACATTTTGATGCTATTATAGGTTTTTTTTTAATTTTTAAATTCAATTTTGTAATTGTGATTATTTTCAGAAATACAGATTTTGTATTATTAAACTTCTATCATGCAACCTTGCTAAATTTACTTACTATGTTAAGCTCATTTATAGGCTCTTTTTAAAAAAAAAAAAAATTTATTTGAGAGCGAGAGCAAGAGAGAGAGGGAGAAGCCGACTCCCTCCTGAGCAGAGAGCCCGACACGGGGCTCAATCCCAGGACTCTGAGATCATGACTCAAGCTGAAGGCAGATGCTTGATGGACTGAGCTACACAGGCGCCCCTCATTTAGAGTTCTTTTGAGTTTTTATATACACAAGCGTACTGTCTATGAGAAAAGACGGGTTTTATATCTCCTTTTCCTTTCCTTATACCTCTTACTTCTTTTTCTTGCCTCATTGCTCTGGCTGGGTTCACAGTGAAACGGTGAGAGTAGGCGTCTCTGTGTCACCCCTGATTTGAGGTGGAAGGTTTTCAGTACTTCACAGTTCAGTACAAGGTTTGCTTTCTTTATTTGGTTTTCATAAATGCCCTTCATCCAATTAAGGAAGTTATGTTCTATTTCCACGTGGCTGAGATTTTATACGATGATTCAATCCTGGATTTTATGACGTAGTTTTACTACTTGACATCTCCTCAGGTGATCATATGATTTGTTTCTTCTATTAATATGGTGAATTACATTGCCTCGGCCCCTTCCCACTAAAATAAATGAATAAATCTTTTTTTAAAAAGTTACTGTAATAGTTTTATACAGCTAATATTGATTTATTCTTGTCCACATATTCACATTCTCCAGTGTCTTTTTTTCCTTCCATCTATAGCAGTTTTCTTCTTCTTTTACTATTGATTTTAGTGTGGGTTTTCTCTTGACACACAGTTTCAGTTTATTTCTGTGGAGATGTCTTCATTTTGCATGTGTTCACTCAGTAGAGAAGTTTAGATCAGCACTTATATCTGCACTTTGAAGATAATTCCATTGTCTTCTGACTGTCATCATTTTTGATGAGGTCAGCCCTCAGTTTTATTGTTGTTCCTTTGACAGCCATGCTCCTTTTTCTCTGATTGATTTAAAATGTTTATTCTCTGTAATTTTTAGCAGTTTTAGTGTCATGTGCCTAGAGGTCTTTTTCTTTGCATTTATCCTGATTTGGGTTCCTAGTTTAACGTGAATGGTAGGGTGATAGCTTTCACTAATTTTGAAAGGTGATTGGCCGTTGCCTTTTAAAATATAATTTCAGTCCCATTTTCTTTCCTCTCCAAGGGAAACTCCCATTGCATGAATGTTAGACCTTTTCTCCATGTTCCCTGGGTCCCTTATGCTCGTTTCTTTTTTTTTTTTTTTAAAGATTTTATTTATTTATTTGACAGAGATAGAGACAGCCAGCGAGAGAGGGAACACAAGCAGGGGGAGTGGGAGAGGAAGAAGCAGGCTCATAGAGGAAGAGTCTGATGTGGGGCTCGATCCCATACTGCTGGGATCATGCCCTGAGCCGAAGGCAGACGCTTAACCGCTGTGCCACCCAGGCGCCCCCCTTATGCTCGTTTCTATATTTTTCTATATTTTAACTCCCTTTTTTCTTTCCATACTTCAGTATGGATAGTTCAGTATGGATACTTTCTTCTGACATATTTTCCAATTTACTCATCTTCTCCTCATCTAATCTGTTGTTAAACACATTTTTTGAGTCTTAAATTCAATTATTAAATTTACAGTTAAAAAAATTCCTTTTGAATATTTTATTTATACATTCTCTCTACCTTAATTCTCCAGCTATTTTTTTAAAATCCCCTCTAGTTCCATTTCCATTCTTTGTCTCATGAGTTTCCGCCCCCCCGCCCCGAGTTTTCAGTCATTTGTTCATATTTTTTTAATGTCTGGCAATTTTTTATTGATTGCTGAATAACATACATGAAAAATATAGAGATGAGGAGTCTGTTGTTGATGAGAGTCTTTTGCTTTAGAGAGGATTTACTTTTGCACCTCAAAGGCAGTTAGGAGAGTATCAGATAAACTTAATCTATTTTGTGTTTGAGCTGATTCAAATCAGGATTTCAGTCATCGTGAAGACTAATCTATTTTCGCTTCATCCTTCTGCTATGGCAGACTCAGCAAACTATTTGTATATGGTCAGGTAATAAATATTTTAGGCTTTGCAGACCTACTGGTCTCTGTTGCAACTACAAACACAAAAATATCCATAAGCAATATTAATAAGTGTGGTTGTATTCCAATAAAACTTTATTTATAACATCTGGCAGTGGGTCAGATTTACCTGCAGACCATAGTTCTCCAAACTCTATCCCAGGGTATAAACTCTCCAGGGGCCTCCCCTCAAAACCTGGGTTATTTAACCAACACTCCTTTTCTGTAGATAGATCCCTACACTCTAATTTTTGTCTTACTATTCCTGTGAAATGATTATTAGATCTGTGAACGTTCTTATCTCGTTGGCTACAACTTAGGAATTAGCAAATAGCTAGAGAGGAAAAAACCACACCAAATGTGGGCTCTTAACTTTTAAGATAGTCACCTGTGTAACTGTCTGACACCATCACAGATTTTTTTTTTAAATCTAGTTTTTCTCCTTGTTCTTGGTACAGGTAGTTTGCCAGAGCCCCAAGAAGCAAACGAGGTTTTTTTTTTGAAATTCAGATTCACCATTGCCTTAACAAAGAGTGAAAAAACCATCTTTATGTTTTGGATTCTATGTCAGTAATTGTCAGGCTGAAGGGTATACTCAGAATCCAGTTGGTTACTCTATGCATTTAAATGATAATTTGTCTCGAATCTGTGCACTTCTCCTCATGCTGACTGTGCCTTCCTTATTTCTCATCTAAAACCACTTTCTAGGATGCCTGGGTGGTTCAGTAGGTTAAGTGTCATGATCCCAGGGTTCTGGGACTGAGTCCCACATCAGGATCCCTGTTCGGCAGAAAGTCTCTTTCTCCCTCTGCCTCTTCCCCTCCCCCACTCATGCTTGCTCTCTCTCTCTCTCTCTCAAATAAATAAATAAATAAATAAATAAATAAATAAATAAAGTCTTTTTTTAAAAAAAGTAAAATGGCTTTCTAATTCTCCCTATATGCCCTGTCTAATTCATTCTCTGCCTGGTAGCTGGAGGGATTCTTATAAACATGAATGTGAACACGTTATCTCTCGCTAGTGAAAACTCTTTCTTTTTTTTTTTAAGTAAATTCTGGGCCAACATAGGGCTCAAACTCATGACTCCAAGATCAAGAGTCACACACTCCACTGACTGAGCCAGCAAGGCACTGCTCATGGCTTCAAAATTTTTAATGCCGCTCTATTTCCTTTAGAATATAAAAGACAAACTTTAAGACAGCTTGTAAGGCCCTTCATGACCTTGCCCCTCCACCTCGCCAACCAAATTTTCCAACATTTTTTTTCTGAAACCATACTACCTGGCTCTGATTAATTGCTTTCCGTTCTGTGAGGCGGCCAGAGCCTCTCCCACCTCCCTGTCTCTGCACGCGGTCTACCCGACCCAGGATCTTCGTACTTTGCCTTCACCTTAAGATATCCTTCAAGTCTCAGCAAAAGTTAACTCTCTCTACAAAACTTTTTTTGACTCCTAAGTTCTGGCCTAGATCTGGAGTGCTGTGTATTTTCCCAGTGCTATTTCTTATCCCCCAAATAAAGAAATCATCTGCGTTTACTTGTTTGTAGCCCCTGAACTACTCTGAGGTTCACGGGGCATGACTATCTCTATTTCAGTCTTGAATCATTAGCACCTAGCACAATGCCTGGCCTGTAGTAGGTGCTTACTAGTTCTTTGCTGAAGGAAGGAAGGAAGGAAGGAAGGAAGGAAGGAAGGAAGGAAGGAAGGAAGGAATGAATGTTGTAAATATATTAGGCATTATTTGCTTGTTATTTTGATGTTTACATTCATTAATTCCCCATATAACTTTATAAGCTGGGAAAAAAGTATTATTTCTGTTTTAAAGTGGGCAAGTGGTAACAGGCCAGATGACTTGCATGAGGTTTTTCAAGATGTTTAATGGTGAGTGTAGATCTAATCTCTAGGTTCTGTAGATTTTAGGATAGATGCTGAGATGGCATACTATGGTTTTCTCTCACTCACTACATCATTTCTCCTTTTTCATTCCTACCTCTCTCTTCCTTTTGTCTCCCCCATGACTATCATTAAGGTCAGAACAAAAACCAGAGAGATGGTGACATCTTGATTAATCCATAGGTGTGGGGATTTTTAGAGAGTTTAATCATTCACCGTTAAGCAAAACTTTTCTTTCCCCATGGCTCCGTGTTAGCCTGGGATCAGGAGGCAGGGGAAGGGGATATGACAGGTGGTAACTCCTCCTTTTCAAGGTATGCGATCGTGCATAGAAATTCCAGGAGTGTGTCAGAGGTGGGTCGTTCATGTCGGCAAATTACTTTGTAATCGAAGTCTGTAATTTAGACCCAGTTTGTGAATTCTTATAAATAGATGGTGGTGACGTCAAAGCAGTGTGTGGTGCCTGGAAGACAGAGAGTGGGCTTCAGGTGGTGACCTTGTCAGATTGCTTTGTTGTGGACAGTGGGACTTTGCAGTCGTTTCGTTGTTAAAAGGAAAAAGTTCCTACGTGAAATCAATACCGTGATGAGCGGGAACAGTCTTCTCTGTGGTCTCTTAAAGGGAATAGTAAAGGGAAATATTAAAAAATTTGAATATTTTAAAATAGTTGGCCATTCAGTTCCATTCTGAAATCGTAAAGCAACATATATCATTTTGTATGTTTGTGTGGGAAAAGCTATGCATTTTGTTCCTTTATCCATAAACTCATACCACAAAGTGCTATAGTCAAGGTATGGAGGTTAATACCTGGTGAACAAAGAGGCAGGGCAGACAGTATCCGAAGGGGTTTCTTTCTTTCTTTCTTTCTTTCTTTCTTTCTTTCTTTCTTTCTTTCTTTCTTTCTTTCTTTCTTTCTTTCTTTTTTTTTTTAAGATTTATTTATTTATTTGACAGAGATAGAGACAGCCAGCGAGAGAGGGAACACAAGCAGGGGGAGTGGGAGAGGAAGAAGCAGGCCATAGCGGAGGAGCCTGATGTGGGGCTCGATCCCATAACGCCGGGATCACGCCCTGAGCTGAAGGCAGACGCTTAACCGCTGTGCCACCTAGGCACCCCCCCCCTTTTTTTTTAATGAGGAAAACTTTATTTTTTTTTGTAATAATATTTTTTTATTATATTATGTTAGTCACCATACAGTACATCCCTGGTTTTTGATGTAAAGTTCCATGATTCATTAGTTGCGTATAACACCCAGTGCTCCATGCAATACGTGCCCTCCTTACTACCCATCACCGGCCTCTCCCATTCCCACACCCCCTCCCCTCTGAAGCCCTCAGTTTGTTTCTCAGAGTCCATAGTCTCTCATGCTTCATTCCCCCTTCTGAAGGGGTTTCTAAAAGCTGCCTCTTGAGTGCTACTCTGTGGAGGCCTCTGGTCCAGGGAAGAAGTTGGAAGGCGAAGTATAGATCGAGAGGCCAGAAAACATTATTTTCCTGGTGCGGCTGGAAAGTTGAAGGCCATTTTCATTCATACCTTTTAGGTAGCATCCTTTTCAAGTGGATGACCATGGGCTCCGAGAAGATCTCAGAGAAGCAAGAAGAAATTCTCTCTATCCTGGAAGACAAGTTTCCTAGCTTGCCTCCAAGAGAGGACATTATCAACGTCCTGCAGGAGACCCAATTCAGTGCTCAGGGTGAGTGACTGTCCCCCAGCTCTGTCGCAGCCTCTGAGTAGGGGAGGTTTATGGGATGGCATGTGGCCGGGGCCCAGAAAGTGAATTTGAGGTTGTCTTCCTTTTCTTCCCTATTGTTTGTGCTCGTGGCAGGTTTCCAGGCACATAACGTCGGCTCACCTGGAAGCAGGCAGCTGATGCAGCCTCTCCTCTGAGGCCTTTGTGTCTGGATATATGGTTAATTCACGCGTCTAATGTGCACCCCAGATGCCTCATTACATGAAATCCCTGTGCGGAGTGGGTTCTATTCTGAGAATATGGCAGGAGCAATGTCAAGCACAATGGGATTTCATAAATCAATTAATTTTAGGAAAGAAAAGAGAAGAAAGAAGACAGCTAAGCAGATAAAATTATTCTCTCAATCTCAGCTTTACCAAGACAATGGGTTTCCTGGCTTAATTGTTTTATAATAATCCTAAATAGATCTAATTCACAGAGTGCCTGATACACACCAAGTTTTGCTGGTATACCTTGGCATGGATTATCTTACTGAGTCTTTGTGGCAACCCTGAGAGTTCAGGTGCTATTATTATCCCCAATTTCCAGATTTGAACACTGAGGCTCAGAGAGGCAGCTTTGCTTTCTTGTCGTCACATACACAGTTGGCAGGTGACCAGGCCAGGACTGAAACCCAGACGTAGACGTAGCTTTCTCCCTTAGTTTGGAACCCCCAGGGGCAGAGCCCGAAGCAAAGCAGCTTATTTGGCAGGTGATCCCTGGGCACACTGACGGGGGATGGCGTGGTCTATCAAGCAGGTTAGCTGTGTGGGAAGTCATGCCTTCATCCCGCTAGGGAACCCAAGGAAAGGGTGTGAAATTGCACCTCAGTGTTATCCCACCCGAAAGGGTGCAGGTTGTTAAATTTGTCCATCCAAGCTCCAGGGGCTGGTTGGTAAATTTTCAGGAGTTTTTTGAGTTGGGCGATGTTGGGTTGGCAGCTTGAAATCCACCACGGTGGAAGTATTGACACCACAGAAACCAGCAAACATTACAAATCAGGTTAGTTGCTGATTGTTCAACATTTACCAGCATTGCACTGGACTGTTGAGGGCTACTTGGTCCCAGGAGCTGTGAATTCCCCCAGAGGAGGCTCTGGTGGCCAGAAAAAGGCCTCAGGAAGAGACTCAGGTGCTGGTGTATGGGCATGATGCTGGCGCACACTGTGATGGCAAGATCTGAGCAAGAGTGAGTGGGGCACCGACGCAGCTGCTACCAGTGTATGTGTGTGGATGTACGTGTATTTTGTCATTTACTTTCTTTTTTTTATAAAAATAAATTTTATTTATCTATTTAACAGAGAGAGAGAACACAAGTAGGGGGAGCGCGAGAGGGAGAAGCAGGTGCTCTGCTGAGCAGGAAGCCCGATGCCGGGCTTGATCCCAGGACCCTGGGATCATGACCTGAGCTGAAAGCAGACACTTAACTGACTGAGCCACCCAGGCGCCCCTTGTCATTCACTTTCAAGCCTAGATCAAGCTTTTTTTTTTTTTTTAATTTATTTATTTAATTGAGAGAAAAAGAGAGAGAGAGAGAGAGCCGGGGGGAGGGGCAGAGAGTCTTAAGCAGACTCTGCACTGAGCGCAGAGCCTGACGTGGGGCTTGATCTCATGACCCTGAGATCATGACCTGAGCTAAAACCAAGAGTCGGGTGCTTAACCGAATGCACCACCCAGGCACCCCAAAACTAGACCAAGCTTTTAATGTCACAGTATATTCTATAAATCATTTTATGCTGCAGTATAGTTGATGGTGGCCTTTCGGTCTTGAAGTCAAAGAAAAATATTTCGTACTCTGTCTGTTTCCCTCCCCACACTGCTGTGATTGACAGAATGTTCTAGTTGGGAGGGAAAGTAGTCAACTCTGGTGTCTTAACATACATCTGGGAAGGATGTATGTACTCTACTGGGCTTTATTACGGGTCTTCTCCCCCAAGAGGTTAGGCCTAATCACATACAATATCCTAGGGTGAGAGTTAAAAGTCAAGCCAGACCTTTTCCTATTTTTCAGGGATAGATTTTATTGAAGCGCATTGGTTGGCTGACTCAAACTATGCAGTTCTGGATAATTCAGCCATTCCAGATTATTCTTCCCATCATTTAAGGAATCCAGTGGCTCCAATTGCTAAAGTCTATTACAAGGGTGACCAATTTAATCATGATAGTTTTATGGGTTATAAGTATAACCCATAAATAAATAAAAATAAATAAAAACTCACTTTTTAAATAAAAAGTGCATTTTGAGTAAAGTTACACTAGAAAATATGGGGCCTCAACTAAATCCATCCTGAAAGCAAATTTTGGCCTCGTGAGGTATGACTTAGCTACTTTGCATAATAACGCTAGGTTTTCCTCCTTTGCCCACCTCTCCCCATTCCATTCTCTGCCCTTGTCTGTTATGGGCCTCTAGAAGCTTTTACTTCTGAATGTTTGAGTCCTGTGGCTTCTGGCTCAGTTTGGTTAGTGAGAAGAGTTAGCACCACATGGGGCATGAAGTTCAAGGGAAGGAGAAGAGAGAGGCTGTAGTATTTCTTCCTTGTTTCCTTACTGATTTGATGCTAAGTTTCTGGCAGCCCCTCTCCTCTACTTTCTGTTTCTTTCCTTTGTCCTTTTGCTAGTGTCTGGATGCCTCACCATCCTTCATTCATTTTCTCACTCTCACCACATCTCTGTAAGTGGCATGCCAAAAATCTTATTTTTTCATCATGAAGGGTGAATTCTGTTTCCTGCTGGGAACCTAACTGGTACAAATATTGTCACCAATGTGATTTTTGCCTTCATATGTGTTTACGGATAAAAGAGATCTCGGGGGAGGGGGGATATTGAAATTAACAGGATGAATTCTTTACATGATCCCTTGATATTACCAAGAACAGTTCCCCAAGGGTAACATAATGTTTTCCCCTCTCATCTACAGGTTTAAGTATTGAACGGACAATGCTGAAAGATCTGAAGGAACTGTCAGATGGAGAAATAAAAGTGGCCATTAGTACCGTGAACATGACCCTCGAGGTAAGGGTAGAAATAGTTTTTTGTTTGTTCTTTCGTTTGGTTGGTTGGTTGGTTGGGGTTTTTTTGGCAATGACAGATTTTACAGAACTGCAGTCTGAGCAACTGGTATACAACTCTCTACAGCATAAGTCAGTGTTAGTCTTTTGCTCTGAATGCTTCTTTATGATATATTGGACTAAGAATGTGGGTTATTATTTTGGATGAAACCATTGTGCCAAGTCAATGAAAAATGGCAAACATGGATTCCCAAGGCGAGTGCTATTTCATTCATCTCAGTAAAACAAAACCTAAAACACAAACAGTCACATTTGTATGTGTGCATCTGTATAGTGTGTTTACTAGCGATGATTATATATGTGATTGGATTCACTTCCAGTTTTTCTGTGCACCACCCCACATCGTCCATAGAACTTTTCGAAGAAAACGAGTTGTTCTTTGGCCCTTGTAAGCTATTTGGATGCATGTCATTTTTGGTAATCAATGGTGACAGCTCAAGTATTCATAAAACTCTCCTTCCAATCTATTAAATGAATGACTCAGGGTGCATATTACTCTTGTCGTTGTGTGTTTCCTTGGTAAATTATCTTTTTTCTACTTTGGGGGTTTTCAATGACTTGTATGTTAATCTTAATTAACCTAACTAATGGGGATGATATTTTACAGAAACACATTTGTGCCATGCCGAAGTCTGCGTCTTTCTGTACTATTGTTATATTGCCTTGGTCGAGGCACTGAGCTCTCAAATTTATGGAGATAAAAATTGTCGTATGGCAATTCATCTTTTGGTTTTTAGAATTGTGTATCACCATTCTTTTTCTCGTTCCTCATGGTGTTGATGACGATATCAATGTGTATATTTCTAGGGAATAACAGGCATGCAGGGGGTGTCCATACCTCAGAAAACCCAAGAGCAAAGCAAGAAAAGAGAAATTTTTCTGTAATTTCTTTGAAAAATGTATTCCCAGTTGATTGACATGGTAATTCAGGTCATAGATCCATGTGAGTACAAGGAGGCAGACTGTTGTCACTAGAGAGAATCACATTTGGTGGTTACATGTGCCTCGTAGTCTATAGAGCAGTTCTCATTGTGTGTAGTTGGTAGACTGACACAACTGTTCCTATGGACTTTGAAATTGATAGATGCACCCTATAATTAGATGTTGATGTGACTCAACACAAGAAATACATGCAATTTAGGATGTAGTAACTAGATAATCACCTTCAATTAGAAATCTGCTTTGTGTATAGAAATCCAAGGAAAACATGGATCTTGCAAGGGTCAGTAGCTCAGAGAATCATTTCTCCTAGTTCAAGCCTTAGGGTTTTCTGTCTCCTCTCCCCCCTCCCATGTTTCCCTTCATTTAATGGCATCTTATTAGGTTTTAAATGCCTTGTTTGGAATTCCTTTTTAAATTAACATAGAGCATCTTATAATTGCTTAGGGAACTGTCTGTGGTTAGCAGATTATTTTAAGGCGATTATTATTACAAACTTACCATAGCTTTAACGTACCTTTATATTACAGGGGTATATGAATGAATGACTTTGTCAGAATTGTTAAACTGTAAATGTTTGTCAAGCTGAATAAGTGATAAAATGATCATCTACATCTTTACAGTAATTTACATAGAAGTCCAGTAATTAATCAGGCAATTAACTACATCTTTGGAAAACTATATGATCTTCTGGGAGGAGGAAGAAGGACATTTGTACGTGTAAAGAAGGGTACACAGATTAAATACTAATCGGTGGAATGAGGGCTTTTCACTTGTGCATAATGGGGATAGTAAAGATGACTGCAAAATGGGGAAGTAACTCCTTCGTAACATCCTGTGACTTCTTTGAAAGAGCAAATGCACATTATTTACTCAGTCTGTCCATTGGAAAAATCCCCCAGTTAAGGGCAGAGTTTGGTTTTCTCCACAGAGTGTCCGTGAGGTGGTGTTTTCTCCTCCCTACTCACATGTGATCCTATTTCAGCCTTCCTATCCTGTTCCCATGCACTTCACTTTTTAAAATAATGATGGAATCCCCACAATCTTATTTTGTGTGTTTTGAAACAGCTGTCTAAACACTTTAAATCTAGATAGATTCTCAAAGAAATATTTTTAGTTCCCATAAGTTTGTCTAAGTCTCATTTGTCCTCCAATGCATGTCAAGACCTAGCTGCTTCATGATGACTTTTATAAGTTCTTCATTGTTTATAACCATCCTATGAACTCTTGCAAAGTTTAGTCTCAAGGACCAACTTAGGACTGAAGTTGTTACCATCATTTCCATTAATTTTGAGCTTGTTTTATGTATTTATTTAATCACAGGCAATATTTTAAGTTAATTGAGTATAATGATGGTATTCTTGACTTTTTTTTTTTAAGAAAGAGTGAGAGCATGGTGTGAGGGGTGGCAGAAGGAAAGGGAGAGAGAGAGAGAATCTTAAGCAGACTCCATACCTAGTGGGGAACCTGACATGAGGCTTCATCTCATGACCCTGAGATAATGACCTGAGCCAAAATCAAGAGTTGGACGCTTAACCTACTGAGGCACCCAGGGGCCCTGGTATCTTTGACTTCTGTCTCCCTTTCATTTCCTGGCACAATGCTGGGTATATAATAGATGCTCAGTAAATAGAAATTCTTAGTACATATTGCTGTTTGCAATTTGTCCCTGTGATATCTGATTTTTATTTCCTTTTCAATTTAAATAAAGAGCTAAGGAAGCGAAGCCACCTAGCTGGGCATCCAAGACAATCTACTTTGTTCCCTTCTAATCAATTTTTTCCCCAGATAACTATGTCTGAAGGCTGAGATCATAGAGATCAAATATGGTCCACATATTTGTAAATAGTAACTACTTATCCAGCTGTTCGAAAGTAGATCAGGCACAATAGTTGTTACTGGAAGGAATCTACTGGAAGTTCTGTGACATGTCAGGGAAATGGGGGAAAGGATTCTTTAAATTTTCAGTGGTCCTTCGAAATGCTGCAGGTTCACAGCTGTATGTGTCATAGCCTTTATTTGACTGATGACCCAATTAATTTTGGGAGGTGAAAGTATTGAGAAAATCAGAAGAATCTGTGTCCTTGTGATATACACAGAAGGAATCACTGGTTTAGGAGGTAGAGACCACTGCTTTGACAGATGGGTTAACTGTGGCCTTCTATGGTGTAAGAAGAAAGCTACTAAACCCTTTCTCTCTCATGTTCATGGTAGTATATATCATAAAGAAGAGTTGTAATCTAATCAAGTTTGCAGATGCTGTTGAAAGATCTACCACAGAAAGCAAATAATTATAATAATGCAGAGTTTCAGTACTTTGCTCCATATGAGGTCAGAATGAATGTGACTTTGAGGAGCAATAAATAAAAAGTGGCTGGTCAGAGGGTAGCCCTTCTTACAGAGAGGACTTGGAAGCTAGGACCATGGAGATGGTACTGCTGTTTCTCATTTCACGTGGCCTCCAGGTTGTTCTGAGTCCAAATATAGCACACATCTTGTGGGGCATACACACCACATGCTGCAATTCACTGCATCAATTATCATTGTACCTGATCCTTTTGGGCCCTTTCCATTGCTTGCCAATTTGATTACCAAGAGAAACGCAGGTTTCCAATCCTTCATTTTGTTTTCTATTGAAGTGTCATTGACACACAAGTTTCCATGAGTTTCAGGTGTACAACCTAGCGATTGGACAAGTCTCTATGTTATGTTATGCTCAACACACATGCAGCTTCCAATCCTGCATTTTAGCAGCAGAACCAGTAGAGGGAAATAAAGGTCGCCAAAACCTAAATCCATATTAAAAACTAGAAAGTATAAAAATGAAAAGTAATACAGCCTCAATCAGAAAAGAAAAGAAAAGAAAAGCATTTATGGTTGTGAAAGCATATGCTTCACTGGGACCAACTTTGCCTGCGTTCTTTTACCAGAAATGAAGTGCTGATTATACATCGTGGGCCTAGTATACCCTAGTGTACCCTAGTATACCCCTTAAGGGGAAGGGGCAGATCTTTCCATTCCAGTGAGATACCACCACAGCAACTGAGGTTAACCACATTAATGGTTCCCTTGCTAACATCCAATATGATTACACCTACTTTAAGCATCTCCCAAAAGCTGTGAGTCATTAGCGTCTTTCCTCAGGAAGGACCATCAGCAGGCATCAGACTTGATTACTCCCTGTTATGATCTGACGTTAGGATTCATTCCGGCATTTTTACTGTATCAGTTTGCTCAGGCTGTCATAAAAAAATGGCACAAATGGAGTGACGTAAACAACAGAAATTTAGTGTCTCACAGTTCTGGAGGCAAGAAGTTCACGAGCTGGCATCAGGGCTTCCTTCTGAGGGTCGCGAGTCTCTTCCATGCCTCTCACCCAGCTCCTGGTGGTTTGCTGGTGTCTTTGGCATTGCTGGGCTGGTAGAAGTGTCATTTCCATCTCTGCTTTCATGTTCACATCATCTTTCCTCTCTCCTTGTCTCGGTGACCAAATGTGCCCTTTTTGTGTGGACACCAGTCATACTGGATTCAGGCCATCCCCAGTGACCTCATCTTTATTATATCTGCAGCAACCCTGTGTCCGAATAAGGTCACATTCTGACGTACCGGAAGTTAGGACTTCAGTAAAAATACACATTGTGGGGGGGCACAATTCAACCCATAACATAGACTATTTATAAAAGCAGTAATTTTCCAGACAATTTAAGTGAATAAAACGTGCAAGACTGACTGAATCGGTTGCCTGCTAAGCACATTTCATCTGTTGCTTCCACACATTTTTTTATTTTTATTTTATTTAAATTCAATTAGCCAACATATGTAGTACCTCATTATGCTTCCACATGTTTTTATTTCAATGAGGAACAGTGGGGATTTTCTACTCTTGAGATGTTGTCTCCTTTATTGGGAGCTGGAGTCTGAGGGAAGTGTTCAGGCTTGTTTTCTCTCTGGGGCTCCGCTGTGCTCTCAGCCCCAGGCCTCCTCATGACCAGACACTCTGCTATTTGAAACCTGGCATAGAACACATGGGATGCATTCTGGTAAAGTGACTCAGACCGCTGACTCATTCTGCCCTGTAGAGATTACCAGCCAAGCTGCACCTTGGAACACTGCAGAGGGAAAAATACCAACATTTTCCCTCAGCACTCAGAGCACAGAGCAGAATGAATGCCCAGATCACTGCTAAACTTCCCAAACAAAAGGGAACGTTTCCTCAGGGCACGATGAAGCATCATTGAACCACTGTAACCTGTGCTTTAAGACTGAGCAAAGCAGTCCGAAATCTGGTTTACCAATTTTAAGCACCATATGTGATTTCTCATGGTTGGAGCTTGAGAGTTTTTGGAAATCAAGATGGAAGTACCACTAGAATATTTACCTACCTTGTTGTGTCGTGGAATGTGCAGTGGGAATATTTGGGGGGAGCGTAGATGATTTTTGATTAGTGTATTATTGTGAAGAATATGGTAGATGATTTTTCAAAGCCAACTAGCCAACCAGTGGAAACACATATGGAACCTCTCCTCCAGGTTTTCGGGTCATAAGTCCCTCCTCGTGAGTCCGGGCCGGCCACCTCCTTCTTGCTAAAGAGTTCACGTTTAATGTTGAGCACTCACTGTGTGCCAGACTGTAGAGTGAGGACTTGCAAGCATCATCTCATTTAATCTTCCCAGAAAGCCCGTGAGGCAAGGGTGCTGTGGTCACCCCTGCACAGGTTAAGGTAGCTGTAGCAGCTGTAACAGATAAACCCCAGCTCTCAGAGACTCAACACCAAAGTTGTTCCGTTTTGCTCGTGTAGTGATCCACTTTGGTGTTCCTGGTCCAGTGGCCACGGGCGATTCTGAGACCATGTTCAACATTGCGTCTCCTAAGATGCCTGTGGACACCTCCGTCCTATCACTGGGATGGGGAAGAGCGTGGAGAGCCGCAGTGGGAGGTTTCATGGATCTGGTCTGGATGTAGCATCCATCACTTTGGCTCACCTCTCATTGGCTCTGTCATGTGGTCCCTTCTAGCTGTAGGATCTAGCTATGTGCCCAAGAAGAAGAATCACTTTGAAGAATATTAGCCAGTCTCTGGCACAATCTTTTGGGGGTGAGAACACTGGAATCTAGAAAGATGAAAACATTTATCTAATGTAGAGGCAGAGCTAAAAGCCATGTTTGTCCTGCTCCACTGCTATCTTCACTACAGGACATGGTACCCAAGGGCAAGACTCGTTGTAGTCTTGAGGCCCATCCAGGGCTTCACTAATGAGTCATCTAGAGTCAGTGATTGCCCTAAACTTGGGGTGTCAGAGAGCCTAGACCTCCCCAAGCAGTCCGTGGTTGAATTCTCCTTTTCCCTTACTCCTCATACCAAGCCCCCTTCCTCTATACCTTCATGTCTTTACTTCTTTTAAAAATCATTTCAGTTTTGATCTGTAAAATTTAACTTTGAAGTATTCGTCGTGAAAGTAATTCTCAGTCTCTAACCCAGAGGAGATTTGGTAAATAAATCAAGTATATACAAGTAATAGGAACAACGATTATGGAACAAGAGACTGGGTAGGACATATCATGTATGCAGGAAAGAAGTGTGATGTTTCTTCTCAGCCTGACTCAAGAATTCAAGGATACGAGTATTCTGGTTTGCCTTGCTGTGATAAACAACTTGTTTCAAATCGGTATTCCAAATGGAGAGCAGCCTAATCAGTTGGTGAAAAAGAATTTAATGGTAGAGATCCTTCACTGAAATGAAACAGTATTACTTTTGAGCACTATACTTACTCCAAATAACCAAAGCTCTGAGTAGTTGAGGTCTTAGGAGTTCTCAGCTCATACCTGGCTCAAGGCTCCAAAGGGATTCAAAGCAAATGCCAAACACAGGTAACTTTCATGGTATGAATTTAATAATCAGTGTGTCTGAGGCATCTGAAATATACATTTAGACCTAATAACGCATAGCTTCTTGAGGACAGCGGCAGGATAAAAACATGAAGATAGAACCACAAAAGTAGACTTGCACGCCTTTTGAGCTCCATTGAATGGTTCATGGGTGGCACAGTCAGGTAAGTGTCTGCCTTTGGCCCAGGTTGTGATCCCAGGTCCTGGAACTGAGCCTTGGTCGTCCTCCCTGCTCAGTGGGGAGTCTGCTTCTTCCTCTCCCTCTGCCCCCCGCCCCACTCGTGCTCGCTCACTCTCTCAAATAAATAAAAACCTTTTTTAAAAAAGAAATCCTTATTTAAAGAATGGCTTATCATCTCAGTGGCAGCAACACTTTGTCTTTGAAACAAAATGTTCTAAGCAGCTAAATCTTATATTTAGAATCCTTACAATTTGTATGTAGGTAGCTCCTTTTGCAGATGGCCAAAAATATTTCCAAGACACCAAAGAAAGCCTGCAAAACCAGCCTACCCAGAAGTGCCTTATGACGGAGTTCCCGTTACATATCTACGGTTGGGATTGAGTTGGAGCCAAGTTGATGTTTCGGTGACAACTTTTCTCTCTTTTACCTATTGGCCAATTTCAAGTGGACTTAAAAGATTCACAAAACTTAACCCAGCTAGCCATACTTCTCTGTATTTATTTCCCTAAATGGTACAAAATACCTCAGTACAGTTTTTCTAGCAATCATTTTGCTGCAGGAATGAGATAAACAGTGACCCAAACTTTAAAGATTATAAAGTTACTCACTACGCACTGTGCTTTTTTGGGCATAGGGTGGTGCCCTAGACCTCTGTCTTTCTCTCCTGTTAACACTGACAAAAATGCATTTACATGGAGGGAATGGGACGTGAGGTAGAGAAAACACAGAGCCTGCCCCGAGGGTAAACCTCTCCTCGGGGCCCAGAAATCCCCACTGACTTCCCTGGGCAACTGTGCAGCGAGAATGAGATAATGAGATAAGATGGAAGGCTGAGGGGAATGTAAGTGATGCTAGCCTCAAAAGTGGTTATTTGGCTCCGTGCAGAAAGTGAGCAAGCCTGGAATCCATGCCATTCCAGGAAGCCCAAATATGGTTGATTGGTAGTGAATCGACAAGGTAGGGTCAGTGCCCCCACCTGATGGCATTTTACTTTCTGTGTCTCTAGCGGAGAGTGGCTTTGTAAGATGCAGATTTATAGGCAAAGGTGGATGTGTATGATTCATTACCATCCCCTCCTTTTTATTACATTTTGTTCTCACCCCCACCCCAACATGTCCTTGTACCTGCTTTTGTACCAAGAGCATGGAACAAAACAGGACTGCAATACCCTGAGCCAGAATTCCTGACATCATGGTGCATTGGGTCCAGTTGGCTCCCCTCTCCTCGCCTCCTCCTCACAGTGAAACGGTGTTCCAGTTATGTGCTGCTGTGTCGCGAGCCATTCCAAGAACCTGGAGGCTTGAAATAAGATATTAGTATTTCTTCTAGTGTATGGGTTTATTGGGTTTAGCTGGGCAGTGCTTGCTTGGGGTTTCTCACGTGGTGAACAGTCAGATGGCGGTTAAATGTGAGCTCAGTTGTGACCATCACCTGGCTTGGGTTTGTCCCAGCATGACTCTGAGAGAGACTTGCCACAGGAGTGAGCTTTCTGAGAGAGTCAGGCGGCAGCTGCAATTTCTGTGACCTAACTTAAAATGTCTCAGAGTATGACTTCCACCATTTTCTATTGTTCAGTCAGGTCTCAGAGATCAGCGCAGACTGATGACAAGGGAAATTGGCAGTGGTATGCTGGTAGGTGTCTGGGAAAAACAATACACACACACACACACACACACACACACAAACACACTCATATTACTGTTACAAATAATATATAGCACACAATTTACAAAAAAAACCCTCTTCTTTGTAAATAACTGTATCATCAATTAAATCTCACGAATGAATTAGTTCATTTTTGTGCAACTCTTGCATTCTAGTCGACAAATGGGTATAGTTTCAATAAGAATGGAGCTGGTATTTCTGTTTTCCTTAAGAAAGTGAAACAACAAAGACTTTTGTCTAAACATCACCTGCTTGTCAACACCAGGAAGGACTACTTTGCTGAATTAAAGAATAGTTTTCAAATACTGGAAGATCGCGTCCTCAGGGTTTTTTGGGTTTTGTGCGTGTGCTGTTCACAATGGGGTGGCCAGAGACACAACACGCTTTGAAGTTTAACTTATGTTTTAAATTTTTCTCTATTACTTTCTTAAGTCCAGACCTGGCAGATTGTGCTTGTAGAGAGCCAGATCGTAGATAGTTTAGATTTGGGGGTCCAAGATGCAAGCTTGAGGATATTTTATAGGAATTTGAGTAGCAGCTATTTGAAAACGTTTAGTTCATGGGCCATTACAAAGTGGGCTGCATTGGTCTGTGGACTTAGTTTGCCAACCTGATCTGTGGAAGCAATAAAACAATAAAACAAGCTTTGATATGTAGTGTTTGCCAATTTCCATAAATACTCTTACTATGACTGATTTGCAAGCACCAATATGATCTCATCAAAACAGTTGGGAATAGTTGATAATACTTCATTGTATAATTGGAATTTGGTCCTAAGTGTTCTCACCAAGGGGGCGGGGGGGAGGGGAGAAAAAGATAAAATTCTAGCTATGTGAGGTGACGGATGTATGAATTAACTTCATTGTGGGAATCCTTTCTCAATGTATACATATATCAAACCATCAAATTATAGCCTTTAAATATATTATAATTTTACTTGTCAAACAATACAAATGGGGAAGAGATGTGCAGAAGCCTGCCATTATATAGCATTTCTGCCACGAGGGTATTATAGGTGTAAATAATCCAAAGAACACAGATAATAGTAACAGATGATAAAATAATTATGAAGGGATGCATTTCAGAATTTGACTTTTGTTTTTGATACGACTTATTTAATGTAAAATATGTGATTTGATTTTTGTAATGGTTGTGTTTAATTTGCAAATGGTGGGTTTGCAGATTTTCCCCCAGTTTTATAATTGTCTCTTGCTAACCTGTACAAGTCAGTTCCAGCACACCAGTGGGAATTAGACCCCAATTCTTTTTTTTAATGATTTTTGCTTTTTTTAGTTATTTATGAGAGAGAGAGACAGACCGATAGACAGAGCGGAGGGAGGGGCAGAGGGAGAGGGCAAGAAGACTCCATGCTGAGCACAGAGCTTGATGGGGGCTCAATCTTACGACCCTGAGATCATGACCTGAGTCAAAACCAAGAGTCAGATACTTAACCGATTGAGTCCCCCAGGCTCAATTCTTGATGTGAAGAGGAGCAGGTGTGCAGGCAGAGGGAAGAGATTGAAAGTGGCTATCTTTGGAGTCTGCTTACCCAAGGAGGGAATTGCTTTTGGTATCCAAGGCTGTGTCATTCGGTCCCAGACTTTTTTCTATAAATCAAGGAAAAGTAGAACCTTCATTTATGATTCAGAAGTTACTTACCTGCTTTCATGCATTTTGGCCAACAGTTAATATCCCATATTTCCAACAGTTAATAATCTCAGCTCAGATTAAGAGTAGGCAGGGCCACCCAGCAGTGGGAGATAACGGGTCATGTGTACAGTACTGAACAGCATCGAGTAATTAGTCTTTGAGGCCTTTCCTGTTTGGACACAGAACAGCACAGCCACCCCCGCCTTCGCTCCTCAGTCAGTCACCACACATGCTGGGGACTCAGGCTCTTGTCCTGGCAGCCTGTTTCCCCCCTCCCTGCTCTCCTTTCTTTAGCTGGAGACAAGAGCCTGCTCTCTCCAGCTACACATGGTTCCACTTTCTTCCTGAGCTTCCACAGCACGGGCTGCATTAGTGAGTCCTGTAACCGTCTTTGGACCACACCAGGGATTGTCTGTATCCCTTCATGGCTCTCTGCCTTTTCTCCCCTTTTTGCACACCTTTGCCTTTTCCACATGTCCACCTGTTCCTCAGAATCGCTGCTCCAGTCCTCACTGCCTGAGTGTTACCACGCTTCCTTCCAGTAGCTTCCTAATGCATATTTATCATTAAAAAGCCAATAAAAAGAAGTCTTTTATACGTCATCAAAATGCCTATGGCTCTCCATTTGCAAGTGGTATTTCTGGTACCTCCGTCACTTTATTTGGGGACCTCATTTACATTCACATTCACCTTTGGGGAAATGGCCATATTATCAGAAGGCATTCTGAATAAATTCTTGTGTTACTGCATCATCTGTAAATACCAACTGTACATGTCTAGACCTTCAAAAGTCATAAGCAGGCAATTCTGTTTTATTGAAATCCTTTCGTAGGATGAGGTCAGTTGACCCTTACCTTGTGAAGGAACCCAAGTATCAATGCCCATCTTTCTGATAAGGGAGCTCCAGGAAATTGGTAGAATTAGGCACCTCTTTTGTTTGCCCTTCAAGAAATGTTGGTATTTGGAAAGCTAATAGGTAGACTTTGGTTCTAGTCACTTTAATCTTCCCATAAGATGGCAAAGAAACGACAAAACACCCCTATTAAGATCCTTCCCTCTCCTCACCACTTCAGCCCGGCTGAGAGAATTAAGAACCAGCATCTCACAAAATCCACCTGTGACAATTTGAACTTTCTTCATGGCACAATATCAGATTCTCTTCTGCATCTCCGTTCATGAGGAGGGAAACCCTCAGGACATAGTGATATGCTGGGACGACTGCTCTTTCGCTCTGTAAATACATTTTTTAAGTGTACTATAGTGTCATTTTGATGGTTTAATTTCTGGAAGGATTTGACTAATTGCATTTTTAGGAACGTATTCAGACCAGTTTTAGCTGCCTGGCATTACTTTTAATAGCAGCTGTTGCTTACCTTTTCTCTTGTTTATTCTCTCTCTCTCTCTCTCCCACTTTCAGAGTTATTTTGCTGATTTGGAGACCTGACCTCAGTTTAAATTAGTTCGTCTGTAACAGTCCTGTGAATCACATGCAATATTTTAATGGTTAATTACTGCATTACACCAACTTGTCATAGAAAAGTAGGCTGTGAAGCTAAAGGAAAATTGCTCCCTTTTCTTGTGACAGAAGAAACCTCAACAAAAGAGAGACAGTGGAGCGTGGCTGTCTGAATGCCCCTTTCCTGTCTGTGTACATAAATGCTGAATCGGTTCCCTGAGTAACGAGGACTCTTTCTCAGTTCGTGCTGAAATGAAATAATAAATTTATACCAAACAGCCAGTGGCAATTCAGAGAAATAAGGAGACTCAAACAAAGGAATAATTTAGGATGGTTACTTTCTAGAATAGACCTCTTTTTTGTTGTTTCTTAATCAACAGTGATGGGTAAGGTCGGGGGCGGTGAGGTCTAGTGGAGAAGAGTGGGTTATGATAGGTCGGTGGTGTCGCCTAGTGGTGGAAAAGGAAAACAGATAAGGTGCTAGAACTAGGATTTGGTACTTTATTCTTTTTTTTTTTTTTAATAATGATTTTTTATTATATTATGTTAGTCACCACACAGTACATTTGGTACTTTATTCTTCTTTTATTCCTTCAAATGAATAATTTAATGTGCATTATATTCCTAGCACGGAGCTAGTCAACACCTTGAATAATTCAAGTTACAAAAATAAATATAATCGTAGCCAACATTTGTTGAGTGTTTACGATGTACATACGTTGTATTCCAACCCAGGGACTTCTATGACAAGTCTTTCAGATGGGTCTATCCTTATTTCCATTTTATAAGTGGATTGTGATAGAGTCTTCTAGAAAAAGTAGCTCGTGACATTAAGTGTTTGTGGCTATGTCTTGCCTTCCAACATAGTAGAGTAGCATTCTTTTCATGATGCCATTATGAAATCTAATTGTCCTTTTCTTCTCAAATGCCCATGCCAAGTACATCAGTTCTGGCCTTTAAAAGTACTTTTTACCTCAAACCGAAAATGAAACAGTCATTTTCTACCTACCCTCCCATGTCATTACCTACCTATCCGTGGAGCCCAAACAATGAGGCTCCCAACTTATACTACAGTCACTAACATCACTAATTCATCCTATTGCACATCAGATTGGATAATGTGTCCTTGGTGCAGCAGGGTTGAAAAGGAGGGCTTGAATGCATGCACTCATTTCATTATCCACTTAAGCACTCATTAACATAGTCATTTGTCATCAAACATTTATTGAGCAGCTACCATGTAGGTGAAATATGGACCTGATACTTCAATATAGTGGTTTCCATCCTCCTTAAGCTTATGAATGATTGGTAATTCTAATTGACTTTAATGGGCCAATGCAGGATACCAGAGTTTCTGACTCTATAGCTCTGCGGTGGGACTCAAAAATTTATATTTCTAGTAAGTTCCCTGGGATGCTGATGCTGCTGGCCCAGAGACCACAGTTTGAGTTCCATTGGCTTAGAGCCATTTGATTCAGGTCCCGGCATTTGGATGTGCAGACACATATACTGAGGAAGGGAACTGGCATTCATTGACTACCTACTATCTCGCCAGCACTATGATAGGTGCTTTAGGTTAGTTAGCTTTCAAAATTCTGAAACCTTCCCAAAAAATTCTGCAACCTTCCTTTTGACATGACATGACATAGGTAGTTATTACATTTATTTTACAGGTCGATAAACTGAGACTCACGGAGGGAAAATGAACTACCTCAAGCCACAGAGTAGGCATTCCAACCCAGGGACTTCTGATTCCAAAGTCGTTATTCTTTCCCGATTGTTCTATGTTGGATCACAGAAGAATAAGCTTATTGTTATCATCATCATTGTTATTTCTCATCAAGTATGAGAGAGAAGTTCTGATAGAAAAGATAAGAAAGGCTGTGTTTCCCCAAAACTTAGTGGCTTCAAAGACAACAATTTAGTATTTCTCATGATTCTTCAGGTCTTGCCTGAGCTCACTCATGCAGCTGCAGTCAGCTGATGGCTCTGATGTGGCTGGGTCATGTCGGGTGGCCTCATCACATGGATGGGGCCTCAGCTGGGAAGGTTGGAAGGGATGGCTGGGTGGCTGAGCCTCTCCTTAGATGTGGTCTTTCATCCCCGGCTTCTTCACCTGAAAACAGAAGCCTTCAAAATGGAAAAAGCAAGAATTTTGGGGGCTCTCAAGTTCCATAAGGTCAAACCACATAGCGCCAGCCCAGACAAAGAGTGAGGAAAGAGACTCCACCTCCAGATGGGAGGAACTGGAAATAATTTGTGGCCATTTAAAATCCATCAGACCTCCAAACAGGACTGTCTGGTAGTTATCTAGTTTCTTAAGTATTTGTAACTTTTTCATGGTTTTAGTTGTCTTCGATTTTATTCAGATAAAGACCATCCTATTAAGTGTTCTTAAGCCCATTAGAAGAGTCACATAAGTAATGAATGTTGGAAGAGGACAGTGATGAAATGAAGTTCTTGCTTGTTGACTGAAGCAACTGATGATACATCTTGTCTCCGAGGATGGGACCAGGGCTCCAGGGCATCTGTATTCTCCTTGCAGGCTTAAAGGTCTTCAGTAATAAGAAGGTTTTTATGAAATAGTTTTAAAATACTTATGAAGATTTACTTTGACGGGCACCTGGGTGGCTCAATCGGTTAAGTGTCTGCCTCCAGCTCAGGTCATGATCTCAGGGTCCTGGGATCGAGCCCCACGTTGGGCTCCCTGTTCAGCAGGGAATCTGCTTCTTCCTCTCCCTATGCCCCCCCACCCCGCTCCTGCTCCCTCTCTGTCAAATAAATAAAACCTTAAAAAACAGATTTACTTTGATTTTTCAAGAATTCATAATAATAGGAAATTAGAATGTAAACGGACATCTAGGTGATCAGGTTAGAAATGTTCATTCAAAACACTTATGGAAGAGGAAACTGGGCAAGTTTGCATTTGTGTATGGATAGTATAGTTTCAAAAATATAATGTTTGCACGTCTCAAGGTAATATATTTGTAATGAGACATTATTGATCTCAACAGAATAGGCTGCCTATTTGAGGAAAGTCTGTTGAGGTGAGCCATTTTATCAGCTTGAAGGCAGAGGGAGGGATACTGCAAGGAAGAGAGTGGTATCCCAGGGGTTGACACCCTAACCCCGACAGGGAAGAGAAGAGAAGGGAGAAGTTTTCCAGAGCCTGGAAGGGGAAGACTGAAAAGAGATGGCCACCTCAAGAAGAGTCCTTGGCCAAGGAGTGGCCAAGTTCAAGGTGATCCCAACACCCACTGGGGTTTTCCGTTGGCTGAAACCAACAGGAAACCGGAGGCTTGGAAGAAACTCTAGATGCTGTCTATGAAGCCACTGCTGTGGCAGAGGGCAGGGTGGAGGAGAGTGGAGAAGGCTCTTCAGGGACACAAGGAAGACAGCTTGTAGACAGACCTAACTGAGTTCAGTTAGAAGACTCAGCTGACGTGCCAAGGCAGTACAGAACCCTTCCCAAGGTGATGTGTGAGGCTGTGATACACAATTTTCTGAAGAAGTGGATGAAACATAATTACAGTGCTTTTAAGCTTCTCACTATCTTAGAAGAAATAAAAGGATTGAAATTTGGAAATAGAAAAGAGGACACATCTCAAGATGTGTGTGTCCCATATGACTGAGGCTGAGGCAGCATCAATCCCTCACCTCAAGCCAGGGGCAATAGGTTCTGGAAAGCCTCCTCTGAGAGACTCATATGTGCCCCTTCAGTTTGGGGGGACACTGCTGTTTGGGCAAATGTTTCACTCTTAAGGGCAAAAAACATGTAGATGGGCTATGTTAACAGAGAGATCCAGAACAGGTGGCTTCACGGAGTAGCCATCACCCCGAGAAAACTGTTGGGGTAAAATGAATGCAGGAATATTTATGTGGGCCAGATCTGAGCCACGTGCAGGAGACAGCCAGGGTGCATTTTGTAATAGATCCTGCCCGAGAGGGCTGACTTGAAGTGAAAACAGAGCAGAACTCAGCTGGGAGAAGCCAGAAGCAGAGGCAGCTTCCCCAGGGCTGGGGAAGTGATGAATAGGTATGGATTCCAACCGTCCAGGAGTGTAGGGGAGATACGGTACAAGAGCTCTGACGGTCCACCAGGAGCCCATACAGTGACCCACCTGTGAAGAGCTGGAAGCTCTAGTATGCAGGTAGACCATAGAGTAACAACGAAGTTTTCTACTCTTCCTACCTCATCTGACTTCCTTGTCCCTGAGGAAGGTCAAAGGTCCAAAACAACAGCAAGATGAATGAGGAGTAGAGGGGATGGGTGGGGAAGGAATGGAGGAGAGACCATACTGCCTCCCACCAGCAGTGGGCCTCCCTAGGGGAGGGTAAAAGCTTAACTCCATAAAAGACCCCAAGTTTGACTATGAAATCGAGACTCCATCTTGTGGATTGAAATGTCTGAGAAGCTTTGCTTCCTGAGAGTAACAAAAGCATGTCTGGAAACATCATGGCGTTTGCCCGATGTTTTTCATAGGCTCGGGGCAAGAATTAGCCCCATAGCGTGATCCTACTCTTGCACCTTGTGAGTCCTGCTTGTTGCACGGACCTGTATATATACCTGTAGGGAAACATGAGTTACTGTTTTCTCTGAGTTAAGGAAGGTGGTGGTGTTCCTTTCCCCATTCCTTCCTTTCCTTCTGCCAGGTATTTGGTTCCTTTGTGAATTCTCTCTTCTTAAAAGCTGTCTTGGTTTTTTTCTGTATGACAATCTGTTGGAAGCCAAATGGAGAAAGCAGTGAAGGAGGGAGCAAACAATGTGTTTTTGCTTAAAGGCCTGTCTTCTAAGGATATCCCTGGGCTTACAACGTTTTGGCTGTATGAACCCAAAGTGAAGTGATTTAGAACTGAACTATACTTGACAGGAAAGTGTCTTGGTATCAGCATGAATATTAAGAGCTGGTGTGTCCAGGACCAAGATTTGTGGCATATTTTAAGCATGTTATATATAAAGGGGAGGGGGAGAAAGCTTTCTTCTTGGAACACCCTGATAGAACTTTCCAATGATTAGTACCTTTTTTTTTTGCTGACAAATTTAAAGTTCACGAAGCTTTCTATTTTTTGTGTTTAATGAAGATTTATTTACAAGTTTCAACTCTGGATATCCATCCGTTGTTGGATTTTAGTTTTGTATATTTGCAAACTTTCTTCCATTTTATATTCATGTCCCGTGCTGGGCACCAACACGGTACACGAATTTGTTTTTGTTGCTAAAAAAGCAAGTAAACATGTTAACATTTAATCTTCCAGTAATGGAAACGGAAACAAAAATCTCAGCAACTTACAATGCTGTTCGGAGATATTTTTCCACTGCCTGTTGTGAGAAGTTAGGGTATGTAACATAAATGATGTATGGAGCCGTAGGAATGCGACTTTTCCAGACTACCTTATGTCTAAGGAACATTAAACATAGGGTTCTCGTTTAGCAAATAAATAACCATTCATTTCAATGGCTGCGTAGTCTGGACTTTCGTGCATATTTTTGCAAAGATAAGGAGAGGCCATTAGGGATTTAATATAAAATAAATCGCCAAGGGGTCTTCTTGTAGTCCTAGTCTTTCTGCCACATGGTGTGTTACTAATGTGCATAAATGGGCTTAAATGAATTTGTTATCTGTATTACATTTGCAGTATGTATATATTTATATATTATTTTTTAATTGTGTTTAAAAATAAAACATTAAATACATCATTTTGGAGACTTGAAAACGTAGAATACGTAAATCAATCAGCTTCAATTAGTATTAAAAATGTCAGTATATTAGAATTGCCTGTGGGTATATTTACCCCACAGAGTTTAATATATTTTAGTTCTGTCATCTATGAGGTAGCCATATGGTTAATTTGTCACCTTGTAAGAATAGACTGTTACAATCCAAGCTCGATTAATGACATAACGCTTATGCACCATTGAAAGAGTCATGTCTTGGTTGTTTTATTGATGCCCTAGGTCAGATTCTGATCATCATCTCCGTGCAGTATTGATGGCTTTCGCTAAGCAAGGGGTTTGCCACTTTGCTCTCTTCTTGACTTACTTTCACCGTGTTTACAGTTACAGATAGAAAGCGGCAGGAAATGTTCTGTATCATATCAAACGATTTCATTATATATATTACTGCATCCACAAGGTCATTGCCATAAGAGTTTACCTTTGGATTTTCTCTCTCTTTTTAACAGTAAGTGGAAATTATCCTTTTTACAATGACCAGTGGAACTTAATAAATTCTAATCTGGTAAGAGTTTAAAGATAGATGCGGTCTTCTTTAGATGAGATTCTGGAATGATTCCAAGTGGTTTTGATAACCATTTTCAAATATAGTTACTCATCTCATAAGAAAAGCTTTGAAGTTTGTCCCGTAGAAATAGCTCTTACTAAACAAATGATCATTTTAAGAAATTACATAGTGATGACAGTTCATTTTTATTACTTTTCATTAGTGACCCACCGCGTGATGTAGGATTGTTGCATCCGTGCTAAATTTTCTCTATTTCATCTTCCACATGTCGACTGTGGCATAAATATATTCTAATATTCTTTTCTGCTATTCAATTTTATTTGAAGCTACCATTCTCAAAAAGAGCAAAAACTTTCTTGATTACATGCACCCAATATTTCCTTTTCAAGCAGTCTTAATGCTCCCCTATCATATTTAGATATATCATTGAACTAAAATATTTATTAGATAACTGGTAGACCTTGGTTGATAGCTTTCACTCGTATTTGTTTCTGAACACAAATGAAATCACCGTTTTATATAATCTAACACAAGGAGTAAGGCAGTTGGTGAGCATGTGTGTGTGTAACCTTTGCATTTGACTGGTAAGGAAAATACGACTTATTTTGACTTCTCTAAATTTGACCAATTTATCATTTGAGGGTTGTTATTCTTGCTTTTATCACTGCTTTACAGAAGATGTTTATGGGGCATAGGCTTCAACAGCAGGAGGCCTTTTCTGAGAAAACGTTAAGCGTGAAGTATGTTTTGTAATGGATTCATATGGGATTCAGTGTTTGTTTCCCCTCATTGATGATGTAGGCACACAGTCCAACATTTATCAGTGATCTTAAATAGATGAAAATCACCTTTGATCCTCTATTAATCCAGGTGGACGAACAGACGAGCCAAGGCTCACTGCAGAGGTGAATTCTATGTCCGGAGGACTCAGGAGCAGTGTCCTCCTTTTCCAAAACACTAACTGATGCAGAAGTTTCTTAACCTCACAGAGGTTAGCAATCCATCGCCAAAACAGACACCAGCACTTTGGGGTGACAATGAAAGATAAAACAACAACAACAACAACCAAACAACAACAACCAAAAACATGAATTGGAGAATTAATTCAGATATTTTTAATTTAAAATAATAACACCCATAAATGACAGTAAAAAATCACTTCATTTGCATACTGCTTTGCTATTTCCTAATAAATTATCAATCACATCTCTGATAGAGAGAAGATGGGCTTCTAATCTCTGAGTCCTTGGTCTCTCAGCCGCTGCTGCTGCACATTCCAGGTTATTTGCCACAGTTTTTTGGGGTTTTTTTTTTAAGCAGTCACCTGGACAGGAATCTGTTTTGTGTATATCACATTTGAATATAAAAAATTATAAACTATACTAAGCAAGTCAGTATTGACTTTAACACAATTGCTACTAAACAAAACAGAATTTATGGTATCCATAAAGATAGCCACAGCGATCACATCGTTCTCTCGTTTGCCCTTCTAGTTGGAGTGGAACTCTTACTGCCTGGACCACCCTGGCTTACTGTGCTCACAGGTCAACGTTCTTTAACTTTCTGATACACACACGCTCTTCCTCTGAGTCCAGCATGGTATAACACGGCCCCTCCTATGTTTAACAAATTTTTAGCCCCCTCTTTGCCCAACTCTGAATCTCAGTTTTCTCTGTTCAAGATTCCATTCAGTCTCTATTATAACAATCTGTTTGTTCAATTGTGGCAAAAATACATTTTACTGATGAAAATTTGGCAGCACGCTTAAGGCTTTCTCCTTGCACATTCGTTGTAAACCACTGATCTTAAATTTAAGTATCATTGTCCTACATAGGAAGTCTTCCACCCTAGTGACTTAGACTGGATCTCATGGGACTCTCTAGTTCTTTTGCAAAAGTTAGCAGTAAGCATGACAGTGGATTACGTCCCTTTCTCCTCAGAGCCTCTCCTGATCTTGGCCTTAGGGGTGTTACTATTTCCAGTGTGAAAAAGAGTCAAGGGAAGTTGAATCCAAGGAAAGAGAGATTTTGTAGCAACCCAGATCATTTATTACAGAAACTTTGTCCTCTTAGATGGAGAGTCTGGTTATGTGTTAAGAACTCTCTAATGATAGTAGAGAGAACCAGGGAGCCAGGAGCTTTCTATGGCTGTTTAAGGTACTCTGGGTGAAGGTCCCTGAGAATATTCTGATGCTTAATCTTTAACTGTTTTCTTCCTGGTGAGCACTTCCTATTTTAAAATATGCAATTATTATCCCATGTTCGTAGCATCACTATTCACAATAGCCAAGAGGTGGAAGCAACCTGGGTCCATGATGGATGAATAGATACGCAAATTTGAAATATACATACAAGGGGATGTTTTTCAGCTTTAAATAGACAGGAAATTCTGACACATGGTGCATCATGGATGAACCTGGAAGACATTATGCTAAGTGAAATAAGTCAGGCACAAAAAGACAAATACCGTATGATTCCACTCACATGAGGTACCGAGAGTGGTCCGGTTCATAGAAACAGATAGTAGAATGGTGGTTGTCAGGGGCTGGGGGAAGGAGGAAAGAAGAGTCATTGCTTAGTGATTACAGAGCCTCATTTTGCAAGACGAGAGAGTTCTAGAGAACTTTTGTTGTTGCACAACAGTGTGAATGCTCTTTTGTTTAATTATGATAGTCACCACACATACATCATTAACACTACTGAACTGTACACGTAAACGTGGTCGAGATGTTAATTTTATGTGATGGGTTTTTTTACGACAATTTAAAAAATCTTAATGCAATTGTTATATCGCTGCTCAAGAGATTCAGCTCCATTTGCTCTGTGTGGGGGACGGGAGGAGAGAAACGTCATTCTGAGGTGCCTGTCAGCCTACATGTTTATCATATGGGTGAAATCCGTAAAAACAAGAAAGCAAGACTCAAAGCGAAAAAAAAAAGTGTGATGTGACCAAAAAGGTAGCTAAGGGCGTCTGTGGTTAGAAAGGAGAAGGATCCCTTTCTTCCCCTACCGATCATCCTAGTTCTTATGTTCCATAGATGAGAGAAATCATATGATAGTTGTCTTTCTCTGCTTGACTTATTTCACTTAGCATTATCTCCTCCAGTGCTGTCCATGTTGGGATAAAGAAAGGGGGGGGTAATCAGAAGGGGGAATGAAACATGAGAGACTATGGACTATGAGAAACAAACTGAGGACTTCAGAGGGGAGGGGGGTGGGGGAATGGGATAGACCGGTGATGGGTAGTAAGGAGGGCACGTATTGCATGGTGCACTGGGTGTTATACACAACTAATGAATCATCGAGCCTTACATCGGAAACCGGGGATGTACTGTATGGTGACTAACATAATATAATAAAAAATCATTAAAAAAAAAAAAAAAAAAAGAAAGGAGAAGGATATCTGCCAGACAGGCCCCCTCCTACTCTCCTTCATTCCCTGCTTGTATATGTATGAATATCAGGATTTCTATTTAAAACACCACATGATATGCCACCTCCTTCTCTGTCCTGTCCAGATAGGGTACCAGAACTCTCGCAGGGTCTGGGAAATCCTCTCACCCCAGGGAAAGCTCAGGAAGTTTTATGTACTCAAGAATGACTGCTGCGTTTTTAGCTGGCATGGCTAGGCCCCTCATGATCCTAGGGGAAGTTTCAGAGCTTCTAGGAGAGAGGCATATGTAAATAAAACCTTGACATTGGCCTAGAGAACCACATTTCACCTCCATCAATGATAAAGCAGGGTTATTAAATAAAGGCGGATGCAGATTGGTGCATATAACTTCTAAGTATCCAGACTCTGGGAAAACAGTTTTAAAAAATACTAATTATCTAGCTGTATTTCTCTTGCATAGTAATAGATAAGCACATAACTGTATTTTTGTTGTAAAACATGCAGACATTACCAAAAGAAAGAAAAGAAAAGAATATAGCTGAAATCCCAACTATCACCTCAATCCCAAACCAGAAGTAATTGCCAGCAATATATGTATATATAATGATGAAAAAAAAAAGAAAATAAAGGGATATATTCTTTCTGGCCAGGTAACTCCTATTGCTATTTAAAAAAAAAAAAAAAAAGTCACATAAAATTTAGGTAACTTTAAGAGTACCCAAGTGTCAGAATGAAAAGTAAACCTCTCTCTCCACCCGATCTCTCTCTCAGGAGTAACACTGTGAAATGCTTGTGTGTGTGGTTTCATTTTGGAAGCAAGCTTAATCACTGCAGAAAGGCATCGATGTTAGCTTTAAGCAGGCGTTCTTTCTACGCAACCATTCATAATAAAACAGATTGCGCGGGTAGCATCGAGCACACACTAGACACTGAGCTGAGTCTGGGGAAGGTAGGTGGCGAATCACGTTCTTTCTTGGAGTCTGCTGAGATTCTCGCCTTCTTACGATGCTGTTTCCTGGCATGTCCTTCCTGAGGATCCCTGATCTCTGAAGCCACTTCTCACTGCTGGGGATTCTTACACTGTGTGTTTCGAGCTGTGCCCTTCGCTGCCCTTATCTCGGACCTCTCCTCACCTCCTACCCAGCGTCCATCAAGTCCTGTCAGCTCCTCTGCCTAACGGCTCACGAAGCCCTCCCCTCGTCCCGTCCGCGAGGCTGCCACATTCATTCAGGTTCTTCCTCGTGCCTTGGACGGTGTTGCGAACCCCCTTTCTGGCCTCCTCCTCTCTGGACAAGCCCCTGTCCAATCGACCGGATTCACTTATGAAATACAAGGTGGGGCATATTGCTGCTCTGTCACCTATGGAATAAAGTCCTGCTGCACCTTCTCCCCTCTTTGGTAGGAGCCCCGGGGAGTACAGCACTCCCCTCCATTGCTTTTCCTCCTCCTTTGCGTCTGTTAACTCCAGAGCCCCTGAGGCTCAGCGCTGCACCTTGTCCTCGGTCCTCCTCTGCTTGGGGAAGAATCGGGAGCTCTGCCTCTTTGCTCTCCTAGTTCCATTTATATTATTCTATCAGAGTGTTTATTGCTTTATAATGAAGCTTCTGGTTTGCTTACCTGGCTCCCTTCTCCATACTGCGCCTTTCTTTGAGTATGGAACTGTTGTTTTCCTGGCTCTTACTGTGAATTCCCAGCACTTACCAGAGTGCTGCTCCCTGTGAACTCAGGCTGCAAGAATACATGTCTTTGACCCCTATGCTTGCTCCAAATTGGGGTTTTCTAATTTTCATTCTTTTCCTCATTCAGATCCTTTTTTTTAAATCCTGTTCCTTCTCTATCACCTTCACCATCATTTTCCTGCTCCTGGGTATTATTCTAGGGGATCTCTCATAGCAATATATGGGGAATTATCACAGTGAGGTCTTACTTTGACAGCCCTTGCCTTGTTTCTTATTTGGGGTTATTGAGCCAGTCAATTCCATGACACCTTCTGCAGTCCCTTTTCTTGGCTATTTAAAAAATTCCTCTGGCGTTGGCAGGGTTTGTAGCTTGGGTGGCTGTTAGAAGAGCATTATGCTTTCTTCACTAATTTACAGGGCAACATTTGATGACATGCATCTTTTGTAGAGAAAAGGAGTTTGCTTACCCAAATTATACATAAACATAATTTAAGTATTGGAGTCTTGAGGAAGCAGAATGAGGCATCTGTGAAGTCAGGGGTTGCAGCAGCCCATAAATTCCCTTAGATTTAAAAGATCCTTTAATCATTTGACAGTAATCTGGTCTCAGAATCTATCTGAGTCTTTTTGTCTCAATATGAAAAGTCAGAGTCCAGGCAGAAGTGAGTAATTCAATACCGAACAACTTCTGATTACCATTTGATTACCAAGACATATGTGATCTTTGTGTAACTTTGAGATTTTGTATTAACGGGATATATTCACCATCAGTTATAGAACATGGAACACATGGGTCATTAAAAGAACCACATTTGGATGGTGTTAATGAAAGTCTGTATTCTTTTAGTAATCTCTACACCCAAAGTGGGGCTCAAACTCATGACCCTGAGATCAAGAATCACAAGCTCTTCCAACTGTGCCAGCCAGCACCCCAAAAGTCTGTATTGGTTAAATGAACAAAATATTTACATTTCTCTCTCCTTCCTTCATCTGTCCTTTCCTGTTCTTCACTCTGTCTCTTTCTCAGACTTGTTTCCAAGAAACCGTTAGGTAGAGATAATATGGTCGCATCACTTCCAGAGAACTTACACTGACTCTCACAGGGCCTATTGGCAACTCAAAATTACATCGGATCACAAGTCAGACAAGTTGAGTCACAAACTCTCTGTGGACAGAGGCATGTCTTCAGCTGTTTCAAGACCCAGGGGTGTCTGTTTAGATGCAATTTACAGAACAACCCTGGATGGAGCAGGAATGAGGCAGGATCTTTCTCAAAGGCAGGAGGTTAGTGCTTGATTCTTCTCAGTGTTGGTCTGGGTTTTGCCAGTTTGGTGACCATAAAGTTATGGTGCTTTGACAGTGTGCAGATGTCTTTGAAGCCCAATGCCATAGATGGTAGCATTATCCAGAAGAAGGTAGACTTGATGTTCATACACTTGTATGCTCGAGATGCCCATAGCTGAGTCCTAGATGGAATAATAGTTTATGCTAATTCATTCTGGAAGTTGGCCAGCACTGCTTCTCGGCCTCTGACAGCTGAAGCCCAGCCACCCGGGCCAGCTTCTTCAGTTAAGCTCCCATTCCCAGGTAAGGCCTGTCTATTGTCTCAGCCCCAACCATATATTAGAGACTTTCTTCGTGGCAGCCAGAAGAACATTGGAGGATCTTTCCTTTCTAGTCGATCTAGATTAAGACACTAATACTTTGGGGAAATAATAATAATAATTGGTAATATATTTCAAATGCTGAGTATGTTCTGGACACTGTTTAAAACTTTATGTGAATTGTCCCATTTCACTCTCATGGCCACTCTATAAGGTTCTTAGTATTAGTAATCCCATTTCATAGGGCAGGTGCCTGAGTGTATGTAACTTACTCGAGGTGACTCAGCTAGGCATTGGTGGGGGAACTGACATTTATGCCCAACCATTCCATGTCCCGAGGCTGAGCGATTCTCACTACCGTGTTGCCTCTGGGTGCGTCCCGATGATAAGACAGGTGGCCTGAGTCAGAATTTCTGCCTTTTAATTTATAAACACATTTATTTATTTTCTCCGAATTACAGTATCTCATCTGTGAAAAAGAGATGAAAACCCTACTTCATAGAATTGCTTTGAGGAGTCATATGTAAAATGCTTAGTAGTTCCTGGTACATTTTAAGTGCTCAATATATAGTAGCTAGTCTTATTAAATATTTTTAAAAACTCAACTTGGTTGGCTCTAGACCAAACACAGCATTGTCAGGAAGTCAAAGGCTATCTGTGATTGTCTCAAGCCCTCACAAAGTAGCTTTATAATATCTTTACAGGCCCATGTGTTTGGGAAAATCAGACTGGAAGGAATATCACATTTGCCGAGTTTCTATAAATGTTGTATGGAACAAAGAACCATGAAGTGGGAATTAAAAGACTAGAATTCTAGAGCTAGATTTGTGATGACCTAGCTAGGTGAATTTAAGCTAATCGTGTAAACCCCTCTGTGCCTTGTTTTTTCTTTGTTGGCGAGGATTCGGAGAAAGGGGAACCCTCTTACACTGTTGGTGGGAATGCAAACTGGTGCCGCCACTCTGGAAAACAGTACGGAATTTCCTCAAAAAGTTAAAAATAGAACTACCCTATGTTTCAGTGATCACACTACTAGATATTTACCCAAAGAATACAAAAATACTAATTCGAAGGGATACACACACACCCCAATGTTTATAGCAGCATTATCTACAAAAGCCGAATTATGTAAACAGCCCAAATGTCCATCGACTTTTGATAAAGAGATGTATTTACTCCATGTAAATACAATGGAGTCTTACTCAGCCATACAAAGAATGAAATTTTGCCATTTGCAATGACATGGATGGAGCTAGAAAATATTATGCTAAACAAAATAAGTCACTCAGAGAAAGACAAATACCATATCATTTCACTTATGTGTGGAATTTAAGAAACAAATGAACGTGGGGGGGTGAGAAAGAGAGGCAAACTATAAAACAGACTCTTAACTGTAGAGAACAAACTGATAGCCATCAGTTACCAGAAGGGAGGAGGGTGGGGAAATGCATGAAATAGGTGATGGGGATTAAGGGTTGCACTTGTCATGATCAGTAGCGGGTGTTGTATGTAAGTCGTGGGTCACTAAATCCTGCACCAGAAGCTAATATTGCACTGGATGGTAACTAGCTGGAATTTAGACAAAAACTTCAGAGAAATAAAAGAACAATAAGGGGCTGGATTTGGAAATGGGGGCTAGTAAATTGGATGTGCTCTGTAGAACTTTTGAGTAAGAAATTCTGTGATTCCAAATCTATGCCAATTCAGCTTGGTATTATGGTAGTTGAGTAAATGATGCCTGGAGTTCCTGGTCCCCTCTCAGTTTTTCTCTTGCCTGAGTGGAACCTGGTCAGAGGTCAGCGGTCACCATTCTGAGCCACTTCCAGGAAGCTCCAAGACAATGTGCTTTGCCATCAGCAGTCTAATGAGATGGTCCTTAGGTAAGCACAGTGGACCTCATGTTAGCTTGAGTAATTTTATTCTTCTTTTCGGTCATGGATGACCCTGTCAGGAAACATCCAAACATCCATCGGTCCTTCGCCCCCTGACTGTAACTTTAGCTTGTTTTCTTTTTTTTGGGGGGGGGGGGGTCTAGAGGGAGAGGGAGAAAGAGAATCTCAAGGATACTCCCTGCTGAGCACAGAGCCCGACACAGGGCTCCATCTCATAACCCTGAGATCGTGACCTGAGCTGAAATCAAGAGTCAGATGCTTAACTGACTGAGCCACCCAGGTGCCCCTAGCTTATCTTTTTCCTCTTGATTAATATCCATCATGCTTATTGCTTGCTGTATGCCATATTATTTAATTATTTTCTTTATTCTTTGTGCACTTATGGCCTTGTGTTTCAAAGAGTGTGCTTTTATCCTGCTAATTTACAACCCCTTCCAGTCTAAGAAGTAATGGTCTCAAAGCTCCTTCTGCATTCTCCCTTATTAGATGTTATAAACACAGATGTACCAAGCTCTGTATGGTGTAATAGACTTGGAATCGAACAATTCCTTATTCGCGCTTTAACTTTGGATAAATTACTTAACCGGAAGCATCAGTGTTGTTATCTGTAAAATGGAGAAGACTGACCTTGCAGAGACATGATGGGGTTTAAAGAAAATATCATTAAAATGAAGCACTGGGGCGCCTGGGTAGCGCAGTCGTTAAGCATCTGCCTTCGGCTCAGGGCGTGATCCCGGCGTTCTGGGATCGAGCCCCACATCAGGCTCCTCCGCTAGGAGCCTGCTTCTTCCTCTCCCACTCCCCCTGCCTGTGTCCCCTCTCTCGCTGCCTGTCTCTATCTCTGTCAAATAAATAAAATAAAATCTTAAAAAATAAATAAATAAAATAAAATGAAGCACTGTGCTAGTACATACCGAGTGATAGCGTTCGCAAAGTAGCTAACACAATAATGCCCCCCCCAAAAAAAAGAAAGGAGAAAAAAAGCCTTACATTGAAAGACCAAAATGAAAACAAAAGTTGAGAAAATATTTGCCATTCATTGTCAAATAATAATATCATTAATGTATGAAAAATCTTCACAAATTAATAAGAAAATAGCTAAGTCCCTAAGTTAAAAAAAATGGAAAAGATTCTAAACAAATAGCTAATACAGCTATGAAAAAAATATTTAGCCGTACAAGTAACAGATAAAACGTGCATTTAAACCCTAATATAGACTTTTTCTGAAGGCATTATTTATTTATTTTTTAAATTATGACGACAAGGGTGTCAGATTCCCAAGCATCAGGCTTCTATCTCTCTGCCCAGATTATGCCACTGTGGGACACATGGAGAATTCTGCAGCCCCTCACTCCCCTCATCCTGTCCTCTTGTGGCACTAGTCCTGATCTGCCTCAGCCTTCCCCAAATCCACTGCTTCTGCTCTGGCTTCATGCAGAGAACGGAGACACTGATGTTGGCTACTTTGTCAGACCCTCTTTGGGAGAGTGAGCACAGGCCAGTGTGGTTCCTGGGTGCTCATCTGAGGTGTTTCATCATATTCCCTTCCTTTCCTCTTTCTCCCCAGCCCTTTCTTCTGTGGGTCCTGTCCACATCTTTCTGGAGGTGCCCCAGTATCGAAGCATTCTTCCTTCCCCTTCTGATTCTTTACCCCTCCCTCAGTTAGAGCTTCTGAGTCTAGTCTGGAGACAGGGTGGTCTGGTTCTTTGTCTCGTCCTCCAAATCTGTCACTTTCTCCTTGAGTCCTTTCTCTGTCGTTCAGTTTTATCATGTTGGCCGTGACCAGTGGATACCCCATGATCTACTTCTGGGAGACAGAAACCAAAAAGTTAAGTGAAATACTAGGAATGAAAAACATACTGTTTCCTGTATTAAAATTTGGGTGGCTTAGTCGGTTAAGTGACCAATTCTTGATTTCGGCTCAGGACATGATCTCAGGATCATGAGATCAAGCCCCACGTCAGGCTCTTGCTCGGTGGGGGGGGGTCTGCCTGAGACTCTCTCTTTCCCTTTCCCTCTGCCCCTCCTCCTGTTCACTCTCTCTCTCTCTCTCTCTCTAAATAAATAAATAAATAAATAAGATCTTTTAAAATACAATAAAATTCTATGATGTACTCTATCTCCTACTTCTTGTATCTGTACTAGAGGATAAAGATCATCTTGGGCAGGCCTTGCCTTCCTTTGGCTCTGGCGATAATTCCATAGACTAAAATATATTCAGAGACCAGCAAGGAGCTATGGGTTTCCTTTGGTCAGGTCAGGCGAACTGGCCAACCTAGGCTAACACATTTTAGAATCCACAAAAGGAAGGAATGAAACAATGGCTGTCAGGGACAATCTCACTCCCAAAGTCAGTTATAAATATCTATTAATTGAAGGAGAGGGTGAGGAAAGGGGTAGAAGTGAAAAGGGAAGAGATTTATTTAACTCAGCACCTGCTTCTGGCCGGTGCCATGATGGGGATTCCGCACGTGATCCTGTTGAATCCTCACAAGGATGCGGGGCTTAGATCCATTTTTCTCCTTCCCATTTTGCGGCTAAAGAAATAGAAGTTTATGAAGGTTGCCTGACTTCTTACACTGAGGTTAAGTATCTGAGCCACAAGCAGAAAACTGAAACAGAAAGGAGACATGTCCAGCATTGTAATTCTGTGGTTTTGCTCACCAGACTTTGTGGACACAACCTTTCCACATAAGCAGGGAACAGTCTCCTTGTGGATATGAAAGGGGAGCAGCACTTTTGCTTTCTCTCCTGAGTTGTTCATTTAGAAAGACAGCTAAAGCAAAAATGAAAATTTAAAAATTGAATGAAGGAATAAGGGCATTTTGCATCAGAAATAAGAATCTCTAGATCTAAGACTGATGAATTTGTGGTTCTCTCAACGTTTATTCTAATGGATTTTTACAATCTCTGTCACACCCCTGCTCTATATTATACTTTACAATAATAATAATAATAATAATAATAATAATAATAATAGAAAGGTAAAAGAATCATTTTTAAACTTGAGCTCCAAATGACAATGAAACGTGCATTTCTTGACTTCAAAAAGTTTGGTCATTAACCATCTTTCATTGTACTTGGAAGCCTCATTGGATTTCTAACTGTGTTGTTTCCTGAAAGCTGGCTGGATATGATGACACTCCAAATAAACCGAACAGAATTAATTCAGGAATAAAAAAAATCTTTTCTCCTCGCATGTCTCAATCTGATATTTGCCATATGGGAAGCTCAGCATCATTCGCGCAGCAGGCTAATTTATGGCGAACACACATCCACATTCAGTGAATATGGGAAAACACAGCCTCTCTCTTCTTTATTTTTGTAAGATCGACTGTGGACTTTTTTCTTTGCTTTGCCTGCACTGATTCAAATTTAATTAAATGCAGATTTCCCGGCAATAGGGGTGGGAAGTGGGTTGCCGCTGATGGGTACAAAAGGAATACCAACAACATCAAGTCGCATCTAAAGAGATGGAGAGAATCCTGGAGCTTATCATGGCCGGCTTCTTAGATGTGAGAATCCAGACATCAGAGGCGACTAACGAAATGTTCTGATGTTTTACTGGGTTGAAGATTCCCCATTGCCAGCTAAGGGCCATTGCAGCTACAAACTCTGCAGTGTTCTATAGTTGAATTATCACTAATCTTTCAATTAATTCACAATTACTTCTTAACTAAGAAGTAATCCCATCTACGTTGACTTCGTTTTTTGGCCTTTGTTCATGGTTGCCACATGCTATCCCTTATAAACATGGGGTCGCACCTTTATCTGTGGGCTTCATTACCTCATCCTTAGAACCAGAGAGTTGAGTTCCTCCCAGCAGGACCCCTGCCCAGCCTCTCCATACCTGGTGCAGGAGTAGACACCGTAGAGATGTGAGAGGACAGGGAACAACAGAGGCCCAGACAACAGACTGTTACTCAAAGACAAAGCAGGAAAGCCTCCTCACAGTCCAGGACTAAGGTTTCACAGCCGGGAGCATGTGGGAAAACCTCGTGGAGATGCTTGGTGGTATCCAACTGAAGGTATGCTCCCAGGTAGGCTCGAGGTGGAGGGCCTTCTAAGGGATGTTGCATACTCTAGTGGTCTTTTTTTTGTTGTGAATGTTGCTGCTGATTCACTAAGGTCCATTTGAAAAGGGATACCTCCACATGGGAGCCTGCTAGAGTAAAAACTTTAATTTGGAGAGAGCATGAGTCCCTGATACTATGGGAAGCCTACTGGATGAGAAGCTTGATGTCTGAGGGTTGAGTCTTGGCTCTACCAGTTACTAGAGCTGTGAACTTCAGCAAGCCCAAACTTCTTTGTTCTTCTATATTGTGGGAATGATAGTGATTGCTCTGGCTACATCAAAGTGTTGTGAGGTCTGATGGGACAATGGATGGGACAAAACACCACCGTCTTAGTCAATTCAGACTGCTGTAACAGAATACCATAGACTGGCTGGCTTATAAACAATAGAAATTTATTTCTCATAGTTTTATGGGTAGGCAGTCCAAGTTCAAGGGTCTGGAAGATTTGGTGTCTGGTGAAGGCCTGCTTCCACCCCCTGCCTTTTCTTTTAAATTTTAAAGTAAACTCTACCCTCAATGTGGGGCTCAACACTCATGGCCCAAGTTCAAGCATCACATGCTTTATTGACTGAGTCAGCCAGGCACCCCAAGGGTCTGCTATTCAGTTCTTGTTATGTCCCCACATGGCAGAAGGGGCAAGGGAGCTCTCTGGATCTCTTTTACAGAGACACTAATGCCATTCATAGGGCTCCACCCTCATGACCTAATTACCTCCCAAAGGCCCCACCTCCTCATATCGTCACACTGGGGGTTGGGTTTCGACACATGAACTGGGGTGGCGTGGGGGTGGACATACGCACATTCACTCTATAGCCACCACCAGAGTGGAAGGGATTATTTGAAAGTGAAGTTTCCTGATGTTTATATTGGCTCAAGCTGGCAATGTACTTGAAGGGACTTGTCTTGAAGCTGTGCATTCAAAACATTTTCCACAGAAGTATAAAGATATCAGTTGTCCATCTGAAAATACAGGGATGTAGCCTGAGGCAATTATGAAGAAGATTCAAGTTTCCACTAGACCCTTCCTTGGGTCTTCCCTTGGGAGCTATTGACTCTCAGGTGTTTGTATTTTCTCTTCCCAGTGAGGCACAGTCAGGACAACTGTCTTAACTCCATCATGAAGCTTACATGCATATCTTTTTTTTGGGGGGGGGGGTTAAAACAGCAAAACAGAGACTTTGATTTGGGTCCTGGTTCACTGAATAGGATGAATGAAACCTGTTTGAGTGTCGGCTACATGCCAGGAACTTACTGGTTCCCCTGTACCTGCAAAGCTGACCTTTGCTCTCTGCTTACTACCAGATTTGTGATCCCTTAATCTCCAGTTGCCAGGTATAGCCACAATCAGGTGGTTATCATCATCAAATTGGAATAGTCAAAATGACTAACACACCACGAGTGCTTAAATTATGTCCAGTGTTGCTCTAAGTACTTGCTGGGTATTTGTTGAAGCACTGCGCTGTCATCAACATCCCCATGTGACAGATGAGGAAGACTTGAGTTTTACCTAAAGCCTATGACTAGTAAGTAGAGGAGCTTTGCAACCCAGGAAGTCTGGCTCTATAATCAACCGTGTCAGCACTTGGCTTCAGGAAGCATTACAAAAGGAAAATGAGTGGTTTGTGAGTTTAAGGTCCAGCATAATAATTATCAACCAGGTTCACAAGCTGTTTTTAATATTTTAAAAATAATGTGTTTACCTGTGCTAACTCTACCTGAGGTAAGAGCTAGGTCTCTTTACTGGAATGGATCTGGTTAGTGAGTTAACATCAGTAACTTCATGCCATTTTGACTCTCACGTCTTCAGTAAAAGTACGGAAATGATTACTTAGGAAGTGCCATGTCTTTAGGAGACAAAAATCTTCCAAAGACAGAGGTGCCGTGAGTTCTGAGGCTATCCCAGGCTATCGCACAAACATTATAAAATCCGGTAAGGGCACAGAGAAATTCGGCTGCTGGTGATGACTTCAGAAACCAGTGACTCTTGAGAAGAGTCTTGAAGGATGAAGAAGAGCCGAGTGGAAAAGGGGGCAGAAGACATCCTAGATGAAGAATGTTGTGAGGCCACATGTGAAAAAGCAAGTGTGGTGACTGGAGATGACAAGAAGCTGGTGTTGTTGAGGAGGGGAAGAGTGGAAGGTTGGAGTCTGAGGTGAATAGCTGAGGAGAATGGGCTGTGAAGGGCCTTGGGCACCATGTGACTAGACCTGGCTTTCTCCTGGGCCCAGGGAGCCTGGACTGCTGGGGGGGGGGAGGGGGATCTGTGGGGCCGGCACTCAGGATGGTGCCATCAGCGGGCCAGGCTGCAGCTGATGAAGGTCTGAACCAGAGCAATGCCTGTGGCTGTGGAGAAAAAGGGATGAGAGTGTGAGCTGTGTGGGCTGCCTCAAAAAAGAAATGAACAGGGGCGCTTGGGTGGTGCAGTCCATTAAGCTTCTCACTCTTGGTTTTGGCTCAGGTCGTGATCTCAGGGTTGTTGGCTCGAGCCTCGCTTCCGGCTCTGTGCTTAATCTGCTTGAGATTCTCTCTCTGCCTCCCTCTGCCCCTCTCACTCATGCTCTCTCTCTTTCTCAAATAAATACATCTTTAAAAAGATGAACAGAAATTAGCAAGAGGAAAAAGTGAAATATATACACCAAAAAGATAGTAATAAACATGGCAAGTGATCAAATTTTTTAAAGTCACCAATAAGGATAATCGTACACCACACTGAATAAACTGGTACTTAAGAGAATAAGATAATAGTAGGTAAGTAATAAAGCAATGCAATCTAATAATAAAACAAAAAGAAAAAGAACCACTTTGGTGATACGAGATTAAGGGTAGCTGTAGCAAAGAATCGAAGTGATATAGTATTTCAAACCAGTGTAAGAAAGAGTAATTGGGAAGTAATTAGGAATTAGAATTTTGGGAAAATAGATTTTCAGCAAGTTTAAAAAATTGATAGGACAAATAAAAAGTGTGAATTCCTAACTGGAATTCTCAAATGTAGCACATTCTGTGACTCCTTGGTAGAGAAGGGAGGAACAGAGGCCCCCGGGGGACAGGGAGCATCTCAGGTCTTGCCTGGAGCACTTTGAACGTTCAGGAGCAATCCCCTCTATCCAAAGGGGTAATCCGTCATCCTTCAGGCTTCCTCGACTGTCTCCCCTCAGACCTTGCACGCGTGTACCACAAAGAGCCACTGGGTTTCTAATTTGCATGACTCCATTGAGGATCACGCTGTTAAGTGCAATCAGTAATAAAGGCAGAGGAGCAAGTCTAGGAGGAAAAAGAAAGAGAAGTTAATGAGTTTGATTTTGAATATTTTGAATTTTAAATATCTAAGATGAATCTAAGGTGATAGAGCCAATGGGCAGTGTCTGTTGGAGACACTAAATACAGGTGTGGACACACAGGTTAGTAGTGGGGATGGGAACAGACTTGAGGGTCAGTGCTGTTCTTGTGGAGAAGGTCAAAGCAACAGAGAAAAGAGAAGATTGCAAGTACTGGGTTGGGAGTAAAGATAAAGACATGGAAGCAAAGGCCAGAAGCTAATGTGTGTCAAGAAAGGAGTCAAAGATGGCCAGAAGCTAGTGCCAGGATTAGGAAAATTAAACTCATGACACTGGGCTCATTAGTGTAACTCTGACGGACGGAGATTCCTGACTTGGGCCCCGCTGTTGACTGTGGCTCATGGAGACAGGGACAACGACTTCTCAAAGTTCTTTGTATCCTTGTTTCTTTTGACCAACGTGAGCTTAAATCTAATATTTCTTTGAGTCTCTGCCGTTGGTATCATTTAGGATTCTTTTTCTTCTTCCCTGTAAGCATCAGTTTAACGATAACCTCATTCATTAGACCATCAATGAACAAAGAGGGATGGAACTTCAGAGAAATCTGTGGGAGCACCTGAGCTGCCTGGATACTCTCCAAACCTGGTAAATGATTCCTAAAAGATGAGAGAATTCAAATTCTGGCTTCCACTGAGAATTGAATATTTCCCCAACTGCCTGGTGCACAACCCCAGCTGAGACCTAATGCAAGTATTTTGCTTAAGAGAACTCGCAAATGCGAGGTGCTTCTAACAATATGTGTCAAGCAGTGTGTAGCCGATGGTAGGAGTTAGATTTATGCATATTGTGGTTGTCCATTTCCAGCTGCTTTTGTGAAGTCAAACTTTTTTTATGTTAACAGATCACATTATTATCACATTTAGCGGAGAATAATGAGATATGATGGTGATACATCATTGGCAGCTCGTAGCGCCATTTGAAAACATGCTTGTTTTTAAGTCTGCAATAATGGGTCAAAGAGAGAGAGAAACACTCTGGCATGCACGCAGCCGCAAGCACAGCTCTTAGCAGCTAGTCCTGAGTAGCTCTGTAGAAGCTTTATTGCCAGAGTGAACCTCAACGGTGGCTCACAAGAGCGCCCTATTTCTCCCAATTAACGAAGGGGAAAAAAGACATCTCCTAGTTGAGGCTAAGTGACCAGCGGGATTTGCTAAAATTCTGAGGAGCACTGTGTGTAGAATGAAATGGATGGAGGTTACCTTGAGGGATTGGCACTGCATCGATTCTATAAAAAGCTTGTTTGATGTTGTGAAAACAAATGTTCAGGTCGCCCAGCGGCTATGGGAATCATAGGAGAACACTGCAGTTGCCATTCTGAATTGTCAAAGTAGTCTCTACAACCGGTAGTCTGTTCTCTGTTTCTCCGAGTTTTTCCTTTATCTTTCTTTCTCCTTCTCTGGCTTACCCTTGGAGAAGTATGGATGGAAGGAGAAATGAAGTGTATTATATAGGATAATAGAAGGTTCTCTGTGTCTTTGCCCCATACCTCTATATTTCCCCTATGGCTCTTGTAGCCCGTAAATTTATCTAAACCTTTTGTAATCAGGTTGTACTTAAGTATGTTCTAGTTTGTGTGATAGTGAATCCCATCAGTGTCCCTATTTGGCGTGAGGTATGATATTCTGTTTATTAACAACTTACATCATTCAAGATTTAGGAGATGAAGAAGAGCCTCTCAGAGGGGACAACGTATGACTCACATAGCTGGGGAATTAGCAATCAGAGGGGTTTTGCGTGAGTTCATTGAGAGGGTGCCGATGGTCATGACAAATAAGGCTCAAGGCTGCAGTGAGGCGAGGTCCTGGAGAGCCTTAGTGTAGGGCTAAGCATTTGAACTTTCTGCTGGAAGGAAACAAGGGGCCGGGATAAAGGACTCAATCATCTTCAGAATGTAAAATGCCAGTGGTGTCCCTCAGGAGTTTTCTGGTTCCAACAGTGATTATTTAAAACTAAAACCATTTGCATAAGAATGTGAAAGATAGAATATGTAATTAAATTCCCACAACTGCATGTAACGTTGAGTTCTTCCAGGGTTTTTTAGAAAAAAAAAAAAAAGTTTGATTGGGTGGATAGTAAGTGGAATGACATTTTCAAGTCTTGAAAATGGGCATACAAGTGAAAAATGAATTTTAACATGTACGAAGGCACTTGGGATGATAGCGATTAGATCATTCACTCCATAATCATCATGCCATGTGCTATCAAATAGCCCTGGGAACGTCCTGAGACTTGTTTCAGAGGTTCATTGATGTCTTGGTCCAGCACTTCAGGAAAAAGGCAGCCAAATATTGGGGAACAGGAAGAACACATTTGATTGTTTTTCTTAAAGATTCTATTTATTTGAGAGAGAGCGAAAGAGAGGGAGCGCATGTGCGTGCATGAGCATGGAAGGGACAGAGGGAGAAGCAGCCTCTCAGCTGAGCAGGGAGGCCGTCGCAAGGCTCAATGCCAGGACGCTGGGATCATGACCTGAGCCGAAGGCAAACGCTTAACTAACTGAGCCGCCCAGGCGCCCCTATATTTGGTCTTTGAACCAAATGGAAAATGTTATTCTACCAATGCAGAAGGGCCACAGTGGAGAGCTGAGAGCTAAACATTCAAAATGAATGTGGCTTCATACATGGAGAGTGTTGGCACCAGAGCAGCTGGAGAGACCCAGTGTTAGGAAGTCTTTGTTTTGCAGGTTAGAGGGCAGAGGCTAGCACATATGAAAGGCTTGGTCATGGACACAGAGTTCAGGTGGCAGGGCCAGGATCCTGACCTTGTAACCGTGGTTCTTGCATCCTCTGCTTGCCCATCTCATGGTCAACACAGGGTTCAGTTTGATTTGTTATATATCTCGTGAAACCATCGAGATTTTCTTGCCTATTTCTCTTTCTCCTTGGTAATGCTTGCTTAGTGACTGCATTTCAAACCCCGAGTCATTGTCAAGAAAACATCCACAGCAGGATCTATTTTCCTGTTTACCCTTTAAGGAACGCATCAGTTTATGTTCTAATGCCCTTCCCCACAAGCGGAAGGTAGGCGTAGGGCAAGACTTGTTGATATACCAAGATGGCGGCAGCATACCTCTCTCTGAGATGTGAAGGTAAAAGACAAATACAGGACAGAGACTGAGCCAAGGTAAGGAATCCAGACTCTGTGAGGTTAAATTCAAGGAGGCCAAACAGACCATGCAATCCCAGAGAATAGGCAGTGAATTCTGGGAGGCCAATGACTAGGAAGCATGGAAGTGAGCAGAGGAAGTCAAGGCCATTAAGAATTTCTGAGGAGGAAACAGTGTCACTTTATAAAGTAGTTATTTCTGTGCTTCCTTTTGCATTCATGGGTGGGGTACTTAAAGGGGCTAAAAAGTATGCAAAAGCATATGATTCAGATGTTCTATTTTCATCTTGCTGTTTCCAGTGACATCAGTCATCTCAGATTCACCAGATGTGTGGCCTCAGTTGCTAAAGTCACCAGCCCCTATTATTTCCCTCCTGGAAACGTATGGCAGCATTTGAGGTGACAAATGACAGATGTCAGCCATACCCTGAACTTCAGTCAAGAACTACCCATAATGTAGGCTTCTGGGTCTCACAAGCTCTTGCTCTGTTTCTTCCCTGAGCACATAGAATGTTAGTACTTATGTCATGGGGCTGTTGGCAGGAACAAATGAGGTAACCCTTGTCAAGCTGTTCTCGCGGTGCCCAGGCCCTTCACACATCATTTTCTTGGGCTCCGTGAATAGATCCCTGAATAGGTCACAGGACTGCTGATTAAGGAATGCATAACCAGATACAACTAATGTTCGTTAAGTATCTACTTTGTTTCTGGCTCTGTGCCTTTCTGTTGGATCAGTATAACATCTACTGTGTGCACGGGTCCGGGATTTTAAAAGAAAGCAAAGAGATATAAGACAGATGATTTGGGCGACTAAGAAGAGTTTTAGCTGATGTCATGCAGCTATGTAATAGCAGGGCTGTGGTTAAAAGCCAGGACTTCTAGTTTCTGGTCTGGTCCTCACTCTACCATGCAACTCATCCCAGCCATCAGAATGTCCAGTAGTCTTTGGTGCATTGACTACTCAGAGAAATAGTGTGAGCAGTGTGTAGCTGACGGTAGGAGTCGATAGTAATGGCTCTTAATCTAAAACAAGATCACTGCTAGGACCCAGACAGCACTAGCTGTTTGCTTATTGGGGTCGTATTGAGACACTAAGTATGTGGTAGAGTTAATTAGGATGAAAAGCAGAAGAACCTGAGAAAATACCTCCAAACCAAGTTATACTGCTTAAAAGTCCAGTGTTTTATTTTTACTTAACATGTGTCTATAGACCTTAGCACATGCAAGTACTCTTGGAAGGGTCTTATAGCAATGAACTCACTTAATCCTGGTGACAACTCTGGGAAAAAGCACTATTGTTTTCTCCATTTTTCAAATAAAGAAGATGAAGCACAGAGAGAATAAGAACTTCCCCAGGGGCACCTGGGTGGCTCAGTCTTTAAGCGTCTGCCTTCGGCTCAGGGCGTGATCCCAGGGTCCTGGGATCGAGCCCCGCGTCGGGCTCCCTGCTCCGCTGGGAGCCTGCTTCTTCCTCTCCCACTCCCCCTGCTTGTGTTCCCTCTCTCTGGCTGTCTCTCTCTCTGTCAAATGAATAAATAAAATCTTAAAAAAAAAAAAAAAAAACTTTCCCCAAATCATGTAAGTATGAAGAAGCAGAATCTGGCCCCAGAATTCATGCTTTTAACCACCTCACTTTACTGCTTCTCGAAAATGATCAAAAACACTAAATATTTCTCCTAATGAAGGGCATTGTTTCACTCATTCTCTCCCTTTCTGGAAGTTCTTCTATTTCGCTTCTCCTCTAAGGAATCAGAAGTCCATTCTGATTATCTTATCTATCTATATCCTGATCCCCAGCATCTCCATCCTGAGCCCAATGTATCCATTTTCTTTGCTGTCTCCCTCAGTTATAGGGAGCTAGAGTCCAGTAGGGTAAAAGGCAGAACACCAAGGCATTGTAATTGGCACCTTCATCTGTACCATATGCTATATGCTAAGTGGTAGGGGTAGAGGGGGAGGAAATATACATGGTTCTTATCCTTGTGGAGCATTCAGTCTAGTGAGAGAGCTAGACATTAAATAATCACACAAATAAACATATATTTCAAGCTAATGTAAGTGCTATGGAGAAAAATATAGGGTTCTGCTGTGAAAAAATATAATAATATGGGGCACCTGGGTGATTCAGTTGGATAAGCATCTGCCTTTGGCTCAGGTCATGATCTCAGGGTCCTGGGATTGAGTCCTGCATCAGGCTCCTTGCTCAGTGGGGAGCCTACTTCTCCCTCTGCCTGCTGCCCCCCCTGCTGTGCTCTCTCTCTCTGACAAATATATAAAATAAAATCTTTTTAAAAATATATATGTGTATAATAACATAACCTAACTTACATTAGATGGGGAGGTTGTATAAATCTTCCTTGAAAATGTAATTTTTAAGCTTATAAATCAAGGGTACACTATAGTAGGAGAAGACTAGGGGTAAAGTATGTGGGCAAAAGGAATAGGAGTGCAAGGCTCTGGAGTAGGAAATAGATGGGCACACTCAGGAAAGTGACAACATCCATTAGGAACGGAATGGATCACAGTGAGAGTGGGAAGGAGAATGGCATGGAATGGCTGGAGAGGTGGCCGGGTCAGATCCCACAAGACCTCCCAGGCTAAATCAACAGTTTGGATTTTATTCTAATTACCATAGAAGCCATCGGAGGACCATAAAGGTGGGGACATTGCAAAGAATCAATGGGAAGAAAGTAAGAACTCAGAGACCGGGGAGAAGAGGCAATGACTTGAAATAGGACAGGGGGCAGTGGAGCAGTAGTAAGACGCATTGAAGACAGACTTTTGAGTTATGAGGAATAGAGTTTGTTGATGGATTGGCCGTGGTGACTGGGGAGAAAACAATGTCATGGGTGAATCTCCGGTGTGTGGTATGAAGATTTGGGGATGTACAAGATCATTTACTGAGATGGAAAGCATGGAGGTCGGGGTGGCAAGCACACCCCAGGCTTGCAGTGCAGTCTGCGTGGCTGACAAATCCACATGCGGATGACTCCTGATGCCCCCCTAAGCTGACTCCCCTGTAGCTCTCGGTGGCTATCTCCGTGCCAACAACTGCGCACGCCTACAAAAACCCATCTTTCTTTAGCTTCACTGTGTGCCTTCATTTCAAATAAATCTTAGGTACAGGTGGCCCCATGAAATGGACTCACAACTTTTCTTCCAGTTTAGGAGTTTTGTTTTTGGTAGATTTCACTCCTTTCTACAAATGTGTGTGATTCTGAACTACTGGTGGTGGGGACTATTTTATGATGGATTTACTGGCTAATAATCAGATAAAGATAGGAAATATAATTGGATCATGTAGTTATCACTAACTAGTTTTTCTTTTTTTGTTTTTTTGGATATTACATAGGCCTGAAAGTTTAATCACACCACATTGGGAATGTCTTGTTATGCATTTGTTGAGTTAGAAGCTAACAAAGATAACTCCTTGAGAAAATACCATTGTTTTTCCTAACAATGAAATCAAGGCTCCTTGTCCAAAGATGAAGTTGCGGAGTTATCAGAATCTACCTATTCTTATGGGTTAGTTTTTGTCATTTCCTGTAATGCGTTTCTCAGCAACCCTCGTATGATTTCTTTGTGAAAAATATTTCTCTGTAGAGAAGAAAGTTTATCATTTAGAATGTTAAATGCAATTATATTGACATATGGTGATAATGGGATAAAGCATACGGGTTAAAGGTTGCGGGAACCATGGCTTGGCAATTAGCGATGTAAATGAAACATTCATTATCCATCATGCTGAGAAGTTGATGAACTGTACAGTAAATCTGAGCCCACAGTCAGGACTGAGATCAGTCATTTCAGACAATACAGTGGAGTATTTATGAACACCAGGGACTATGTTACAGATTCCTGTCATGGAGATTTCTTTACCTTATAGTTGATCATGAATAAAGACTTTACTGAGTCCAGACCACAACTCTTTCCTTCCACAGGAATATATCTGAGATTCTAAAACTTTCTATTGATGTCAAGCATTTTGAGAGCTGTAGTGACTGAAGATAGACAACTGAAAATTTCCCTGAAAGCCCATTCCATTACAAAGATGTACAATAGATTATTTGTCTTGAAGAAAGGCTCTAATCTCTTTCAAAATAGAACCTGGATTTTGGACGAAAACTATACTTTTAGAGATCTCAGTCTTTCCCCGAATCTTAATCCCGCAGGTTGGATTATGCAGAAGTAACTGCTGTTTTTCAATTCTCTACCAAATGACAAAATGAACATTATGATGATACCCGAAAAATTGTTTTCTAGGCTTTCTACTTTTCCTATTGCCCATTTAATTCTCTTCTGCATATTCTAAAGTGTTTCCTGTGAGCATGAAAATTTTCCATCCAGAAAATGTGAGTCTACATTGATTTTATATTTTATTGACACCTGTTCTTCTCAAGTTTTTAAAAAGTATAGTCATATAAAATAGTGTCTTCAAAAGTGAGAAAGAATCACCATGATGCCCAGCCTTTGCCCAGAACGAGAAATTCCTTTGTTAACAGCTCAATGTGTTGAGGCTCAAGTAAGGACAAATCAGGTCATGTCAAAACAGTGAAAGCTAATAATCATAATAACATCTGATGTTGCTTAAATTTGACTTCATGCCATTTCTCGATTCTCCACCATATATGCTAAGCCAGACACTGCTCTAAGCACACAGAATAAATAACTCATTCTTTTAATAACCCAGCAAAGTAGGTCATATTATTTTTTTATTTTTATTTTTGGAGGAGGGGGCAGGAGGAGAGGGAGAGGAAGAGAGAGAATCTTAAGAGGGTTCCACACCCAACTTGGAGCCTGACACGGGGCTCGATCTCGCAATCCTGAGATCATGACCTGAGCTAAAAACAAGAGTCAGATGCTTAACTGACTGGGCCACCCAGGCATCTCAAATTAGGTTATATTATTATCCCACTTTATGGATGAGGAACCTGAGGCTCAGAGGTGAAAACCGTTGTCCGGCATCCAGGTTTACCCAGTCGGTAGACACTTAGGCTAAGCCTCAGATCCAGCCCTGTGCAACCCCAAATTTTTCATCAAACCACTGTGCTACTGAGCTTGCTCCAAGCTGATCTCCCCCACTTCCCACCATCTCGTTGTTCCAGTTGTGCTCCAATTTGGAGACTGCTTTTTCTACATCAGTAGACATTCAGTGTCTTCCAGTTTTTAATTGTTTCCTTCTATCAGAAAAGAGACAATTAGTCTTTTTAGACTTCAGGAGAAAATCATCCATGCCAAGAGTTAATTTGTTGAATTTGTTGTGCTGTGTCTTTCTGTGGGGTGAAAGGCTGCATTTCTGCCCTACGAGAATGCGAACTGCCTCTAGAAGAGGTTGAATCAAGTTGGTCCTCTGTTCAAAAGCACAGTGGCCTACAGCAGTGGTCCTCAGTCTTAACTCACCTAAGAAACTTGAAAACTTTATATTCCCAAGCCTACCTCCAGAGAGGCCCTTTTCCACTTCACAAGAGGCCCCTGAAATCTTTCCCTGAACCTTTGTTCCTGGCAGTCCCAGATGCCTGGGGTCTTTGCTTGTCTTGGTTTGTTCTCTGCCTGCTTCCCACTTCTCTCCTCCCCACACCCTCATTTCTCAGCAGTTTGCATCCTCAGGGGCTGTGGGGCAGGGAAGAAAGAGAAGGGCCCTACAGGAAGCTGGCTGGATGGCAGCGCGGCCACAGATGGGGAACCCAGACCCAAGAGGAATAGTCTACAAGTGCCGAGAGTCTCAGCTGAGTGGAAGAAAGATCCAGGCCCCTTTTCAGTGTATGACGACAATAAGAAAAGGAATTCTAGGGAAGGACTGATAATTCTTAATCATACAAAACACTTTATAGAGACAGGAAGTTACTCCAGGAAATAGAACTGGAGACAACTGTATAGAAAGTCCCAGAACCACAGGTTTTGACTCCATTTGTGGAAGTCCTTTTCTACCACTAGAACTATCTAACAATATAATGAATTATTCTGGTTCCCTTGTAAGGAAGTGAGGTCTCTGATTATGGGGGACATGCAAAGAAAGGATAGATGCCCATTGCATGGATATGATGTGTGATATATTCCAGTATTAGCTGACAGATAACCCAGGGCGTCATTAAAGTCTTCCCATCTTTAGAATGCTGTTAATCATTGATTAACAAGATAGAAGAAAAAAAAAATCAATGAACCATATGGAAATTATAGATATTTCTGCAGGAGCAGAAAAATAAAAATTTGATTCTCTGGTTAAAATCAGTATCACTTTCTGGGACTCCTTAACATTTCTTTTAAACCTCTATATGCTAGTGTTTATAAGTTTTATATGCCAATAGCTGTGTGTTGTATTTGATTACAAAATTATATTCAAGCATCATCATTTGTTGATTACCCAGGGGTTCTTCAGTCCATCACTTAAAAAGTCAGAGAGTGGGGCGCCTGGGTGGCACAGCGGTTAAGCGTCTGCCTTCGGCTCAGGGCGTGATCCCGGAGTTATGGGATCGAGCCCCACATCAGGCTCCTCCGCTATGAGCCTGCTTCTTCCTCTCGCACTGCCCCTGCTTGTGTTCCCTCTCTAGCTGGCTGTCTCTATCCTGTCGAATAAATAAATAAAATCTTTAAAAAAAAAAAAGTCAGAGAGAACAATGACCCGAATGACAAAGATCCTGGTAGTTTTGGCCATTAATCAGGACTAAGCTTCTGAAAGTTAGGAAAGGAGTGTTTATGAATCCATTCTGAATATTTACGTCATTGTCCTCCTTGTAAAGCTTTATGTATTCTACTGAATCAGTGTTTCATTTGTATTTACTGAGTTACTAATTTTTTTCTCATGAGTTGATTACTCTAGGAAACTGGAGTTGTTTTTCATAGTTGTGAAGAAGTGATGTTTAAAAGTGAAGTCAGTGTTCTTGTTCTGTCTCTTCCAAATCTGGTACCTGGAAAACTGATTGGAATTTTTGGAAAGGAAGTAAGAGAGTGTAGAGCTAGGAATGTTCCTTAGGAATGGAGGTAATCGGATTGGGGCAGTGATCACAGTCACAACAGATATGGTTGGACCCGGCGTTGGGTGGAGCCAAGAGTGAGAGTGTATTTCAGAAATGAGCTTGTGTCACTGGCCTGAAGACCAAATGAGCAGTCCCTTGGCATTTTCCAGAAGATATAAGACCTAGGAGGATTTGCCTGAAATTGGACGATATAAAACCAAGTTTATACCTAAGAAAACTTCAGGAGTTCAAGGGCAAATGTAGAGATAATGTGGTCCTTGCATATGTGAAATATGGTACAGGCAGAAAATGCTTTTTAAAATGACAAAGTATAGGGGCGCCTGGGTGGCACAGCGGTTAAGCGTCTGCCTTCGGCTCAGGGCGTGATCCCGGCGTTGTCGGATCGAGCCCCATGTCAGGCTCTTCCACCATGAGCCTGCTTCTTCCTCTCCCGCTCCCCCTGCTTGTGTTCCCTCTCTCGCTGGCTGTCTCTATCTCTGTTGAATAAATAAATAAAAAATCTTTAAAAAAAAAAAAATAAAAAATAAAATAAAATGACAAAGTATAAAATGGTCCTCTGATAGTGGTTTTCGTCTTTGTCACTACAAAGAGGTGCAGTCTAGCTGGATGCTTTCATCTAGCTCCCATACCTAGAGACTTCTCTTTTTAATCCCCCCATCTTTCTCAGAGGTATTTAGTGAACAAGGCCATTTTTCCCCATGTAAACTTGATTTTCTGCCTAATCCGACTCATCTCCATTTGGCAAGAGAGATTTGAGACTATTTCTTCCTCTTTGGGACTGAAGTATTATTTTATAATTCACTGAGTGAACACAGTGTACCAAAAACTTGACACAAATAATTTCTGTTTCTTATAACCTCTCTGTAGGGCCGAAATTACCATACCCATTTTACAGATAAAGAAGTTGAGGCTCAGGGACAAAAAGTCATTCACATCTGATAAGAAACTTGAACTGATATTCTTCTGTCCCTATAATCTGCAGTCTCTTCAATCCACACAGGCACTAGATCCCATCTGCTCCCTCCATTTTAATTAATTTTTTATGTATTTATTTATGTATTTTTTAAAAGATTTTATTTGAAAGAGAGAGAGAGCAAGAGAAAGAACATGAGTGGGGGAGGGGGCAGAGGGCAAAGCAGACTCCCTACTGAAAAGGGAGCCCCATGTGGGGCTTGATCCCAGAACCCTGAGATCATGACCTGAGCTGAAGGCAGACACCTAACTAACTGAGCCACCCATGTGCCCTTGGTCCCTCCATTTTTAACTTAAAAAAAAAAAAAATCTTCATTTCTCTCTGATTTAGAGAAGTAAGCCTATTCCTTTCCCTTTTTTCTGGTCAAGTTTTCAAGTAGATAATCTAGTTATTATTTAAAACAATCCAATTAAGTTTAAAAATACTTGTCCTTTCCTTAAGGACTTAAAATAGATCTGCTGTCTTCTGAATAGTCATTTTGTTTGGTTTACATTCACCCCTTCTCTTCATAACTCCCATTTCTGTACTTGTTTTATCCCATCAATTGCTTTCCACCTTCTTTCTGTAGGGTTACTTGTACCAAATTTAATTAACACATGGGGTCTCCTAAGTAAGCTTCCTTGTTAATTTCCCTTTAACAACCGGTTGTAACATAATAACAGGCAACAAAAGGTTCTGACGTTATTATTGCACATATTTATATAAGTTACATTCTTTTGTGTGTGGTGTGACCCACAGGGTGGGTGTATGGCAATTAGAAAGCCAGACAACATGGATAAAGAATAGATTGTCCAATGTAGATCAACTTTTCTTCCAGTTTTTCATTCTAGTAACCTCCCCGGGTTCACAAAGATTTCTGCTCTTCAGTGGGAGAGGTTTGTGGGTACTGAGAGCTGCCTGTTTCATTCTTTCTCAATTGGTACCTATATTAATTCAGAATTTTTTCTTGAGCTGGATGAATTCCAACAGTGACAACAGAAGACCACTTTGTGAAAGTAAAATTAATTTGGGGGCTCTTGGCCGGCTCAGTTGGTAGGACACACGACTCTGGATCTCAGGGTTGTGAGTTTGAGTCCCATATGGGGTGCAGAGATTACCTAAATGAATTAATTAAAATAAAATATATCTTTAAAAAGAAAAGAAAGTAAAATTAACTTGAGAAGTAAGTCTGTGCTTAAACTAATAGAAAGTAGGGGAAGGTGGTGGAATCTCAGATAATACATTCTGATTTAAGAAAATGTATTGTTGATTTGATTTGATTTTTGTTTCTTCGCGTAAATTGTTCCTTTTCCCAGATGGAAAAGTTTTGGAGCAAATACGAACTTTTCCAGTTAATGGAAAAAAGCAAAACGTGACTTGCTGATGCTTCCCACCTTTGGTGAGAGCCACCTAGTTTTGGAAGTTCTCATGTGACTGGGAGAAGACTTTTGCTGAGTCACAGGGGCTGTCTGTGGTTTGCCTTTAAGAATTTGCTAGAGCTTGGAGACAGGTAGTTCCCAGGGTCTCAAGGCTCTGTACGAACTATAACAAGAGGTTCAGTAAGCTCACCCCCTGTCTCTATGGTTTCAGATTTGTTCTGATGGTCTAATTGTTTAAAACAATTAAAATAAATACGTGTGACAAAATGATCGTGAGTATCGACTTGAAGAATCAGTTCTTTAGGGGGCAGCTCCATACCAGGCGCTAAGAAGCCGTGGCGACTCTGACTTCTGTCTGCAATGGGCGCTGGTGTCTACACAGGAAAAGATCATCCCCTTTTGGCCCCAGAATAGAGTGAAAACAACAAACGACAGACAAGGAGCAGCCAGGGAGCAGAGGGAAGGCCTTTTCCGGCTGACCCCCTGGTCGAAAGCCAGGAGTGGAGGTCAGGGATTCGTGGATTAAAAGGCAGCCCGTGTGGCGCCAAGTCCTCTGCTCTCTGACTCCTTGTTGGCAGATTTGCTGCAATGTTGCTTTGTTTTTGACAGCAGTAGACTGGAAGCGCCTTAATGAGCCCACTGAGTCGCATGCTGTTTGTATTGTCCTTATCACAAAGTGAGTGTTTGCACTGCCTTTTAATCAAGTAAGCTGGAGTGCCTTTTCCTTCCTCCCTCAGCATCCAGTCTGCAAACCACACCTGAGTGGGCTGTGGCCTTTGTGGGCGGTACGAGGAGTGTGGTAGCTTCTCCCCTCCGGAAATGACTGGAAATAAAAACAGAAGGCGTTAGCCGACTCTTGGGTCTGGTCCAGCCGGAATGACATTTAGGTTTGATTTTCCTGTTTTCTGGCTCTCGCTGAATTTTCTGAAAGTCAATTTGCTGAATGGACATTTCACAGATTTTATAAAAATAATGTGATTTGCCGCAAAGTGTGTTGATGTAGACGTTTTAGAGGCTTTCAGGACTCTGCTGAGTGTTGCCTAACCCCATCCTTGAACGCTCTGTTTAAAATAACCACTCCTGTGCAGCCACCCTGGTAATCCCTCACCCTGATCCCACCCTTGTTTTTCTTCACCGCATACCCCCCACCCCCATACCCATGACCTTGCTATGGTCTGTCTCCTGGCTGGCATGCCCTTTACCTTGAGTAGAGACTTGGTCCCCTTCTGTAGCTCTCACTCCTAGAAGAGTACCCAACACATAGTAGGACTTCAATCGATCTTTACCAAACGCTTAGATAAATAATTCATATTGAACAGCTTTGGAAGATTTGACTTGTGAAGACAAGCACGTATTGTGTTTGTAATTAAAATTTTTGACAAAGTGAAATGTTTCTGGTAGGAGGAATTATGCAAAGTAAAGCTTTCCAAGTTCTTTTTTTTTAAGCATAAAATCCGAGCAGAGTGTCACAACACACAAATGTCCAGTGATTTATGATCAAATCATAGGGAGATACAAACTTAGATGATAAGAAATTCAAAGGAAGTGGTCAGAGTAGGGGGAGGTGAGTTACCCATTTTTTCCCTGAGGTGAGCCTTTTGTAAGATGGCTTCAACTTCAATTTCCTTTGCAAGCTGAAGGGAGATAGAAGACCTGAGAGAAAATGAGAAGTGCTGGCTGGAGGTAGAGATTGGGGAGTCATTCAGCCCGAGGTGCTAGTTCAAGTCTAGAGCGTGAACAGCGTTCCCAGGAGGAGAACCGTGCCCGTGTGACCCTGCTCTGCAGACAGCAGTGTAGGGTTGGCCAGCCCAGCTGGTGGGGCTGCAAGGAGGCGGAACCTCCTCTGACCTACCACTGTGATGAGTGTAGCTGGACAGCAGTTCCCAAATCATGCAAGAAATAATGCAGAAGGGCCAGGCAATGAGACTGCGTAGTTCATCATTACCTCCAGCTGCTTTTGCTCTTTCAGGAGCCTGAGCAAGGCACCAAGAGCACTGGGAAGCCAGGGAAGAAGGGAGTAGCAGAGGGACTGAGGAGTAAATGGAACAGTGGTCTGAGGGAATATGGGAGCCAAAGTCTACTTCCATTGGCTGGGTTTTTGTATCACTGCTAGAGTTGTGCTGGGCAAGCTGGATTCACGTAAAGACTCATGAGGCACTGTGTAATACACACAGAGGAAGCTGATGAATCTTTCAAGTTCCCCATATTAGGAGAGAAGAAGGGGAGAGGTCAGCAGAAGAAGCAGGGGTTCGGAGATCAGTGTCCACTCTAGACGATCATACATCAATGATCCCAAATGTTCATCTGCTGCTGAGCTCAAAACCTGTCTACTTGACATCTCTTTTGAAATGTCTAGTAGGTATCTCATATTTAACACATCCTAAATAGAACTTTTGACTTTTTCCCTAACTCTGCCCTGAACCATTCTTCTTGCTCTTGGTAAATTCATTCAACAGCATTTAATGAGTGTCTTCCATATGCAAGTTCTATTCTAGATACTGCAAACAGAGTGGTGAATGAAACAAAAATCCCTGTTATCAACTTATATTCCACAAAGGATCTCTTGGAGGCCAAGCAATGGCTTATTCAACCCCAAAAATCCTGGGCCCAGCCACCAGCTCTTACCTTGGCCAATGCAATAACCTTACTGGTCTCCCTGCTCCTACTCATCTGTTGGCCAAGCTCTACATGATGACTGGAGTAATTTGTATAAAACTCAAATATAAACATAGATTTTAAATTGACCCCCAACTTAAAACCTCTAGTAGCTTCCCATTGCTCTTTGAATAAAATCCAAGCTCATTCTTGTGACCCACAAAGCTCTGCGCCGTGAAGGCCTTCCCACCACTGACATCTGCCCTTTGCTGTCTTGGCTGCTGCCACTCCAACCGTCCCTCTGTTTCTCTAACCTGCAGGGTTGACCCCAAGCCCTTTGCGCCTGCTGGTTCTTCTTTCTGGAATTATCTGACCTCAGAATTGGAAGGAGCTAGCCATTTCTCATCATTCAAGAATGTCACTCATATGTCATCTTACCACGTGCCAGATTTCCCCATTTAAACCTCCCTTTACCTCATCCTGATATTTCCCATCACACTATGCTATGTACTACTTGGCATTTACCATTATTAGAAATTATCCTTTTGATTGATTGATTTACTTACTATCTATCTCTGTGTAGTAAAATGTAATTCTGTGAGAGCAGTGGCATGGTCCATCTTGTTGGTTATCTTATGATCAGTGCCTAGAACAGTGCCTGGCACAGAGAGATTGTTCATAAATATTTGCCCTGTAGACCAGTGAATAAATGATACTAATGAATGAGGACACTGATCATACACTTGCCTAACATGTAATCTTATAAACAGTATGAAGTTGACATCCACAGGTCCTTCTAGTGAAGCCTGGTCCAAACAAGAACTCCCATCTTTGATAGTATCTCTCAAACTAGGTAACACGCTCCAAGCGCACAGCCCAAGGCAAGTAGCCTTTCTTCTCCTACTCCTTGACTCATGGATACTGCTCACTATGTAACCACAGGAGAAATCTTCCTCTACCCCACACTGTCCCCTCCCCTGGTCCTGTCCCATCTTCTCATTCAGTGCTCTCTTTTTCCATTCTGGGACCTCCCAGCGTACCCCATCACTGCTGTAACATGCAACACGCGCTCCACCCCAGCTGCTCTTCTCCAGTGGCTACCAATGTGGTGTACGATCTTTTACTCCTTAGAGAGAGCAAGGCAGGCAGGGCAGCTAAGGAGATCACACCCAAATGCTCCGCTAGGGATGGAGGATATGAAACCTCAACTGTTCATTATTTTTGTTCCATGACAGTCCATTGTAGGAACTGGGCAAGTCAGCTGTGAACTTCTGGTAGATGTTCTAAACGTTATGATTGGATTTTCTCTGGGAGAGAGTAGAGAGGAACCATATTTAATTTGGACCTGGGTTGAGCACCCCAGAAGAATGGCTAGCACTTGAGTTACAGCACGCTTATCCTCCTGATCTTCCTGTGTAACTTCCCAACGCCTACATGGCTGACAGTACAGCACACTATACTCAGTCCTTTTCAGGTAACTTGTTTAAACTTCACATAGCTCAGGGGCACCTGGGTGGCTCAGTTGGTTAAGTGTCTGCCTTCGGCTCAGGTCAGGATCCTGGAGTCCCCGGATTGAGTCCCACATCGGACTCCCTGCTCAGTGGGGAGTCTGCTTCTCCTTCTCCCTCTGCCCCTCCCCCTGCGTGTGCTCTCTCTTTCTCTCTCTCAAATAAATAAAATCTTAAAAAAACTACACATAGCTGTATGAGGCCAGTATTCATATTATTATCCTGCTTGATAAAGAAACTGAAGTTAAGTAACTTGCTCAAGAACTCATAACCAATAAGTGACTTAACGGAGCTTCAAACCCACGCAGCCTTAAACTCCGGGGCCTGGGCACTCCACCCTTACTCTCTAACAGGACCCTGGCGGAAGATGAGTTCAGTCTTCAAATCCCTGAACGGAAGCCTTGAAGGAAATGTCGTTTGTCAGGTGGAGAAGCAGGGGGATCGTGGTGGACCTGGTGGAGGTGACAGAGGTATGTCACACAGGCTGTTTTATCAACAACAACAACAACAACAACAACGAAATTGCAGATCAGAAAGTGAATGTCCAGTGTTTGCTGCTCTCACTTGAAGATTGCCCTGTCTGGGCTTTCTCTTTAATGTAATGAGAAATGCCTTGTGTGGTTTGCCTGGAGCAAGATCGCCGAATTGCTGGAAAGCCAGGGTACCCATGTACGCTTCTCACATGTCAGCCGCGGAGCTCCCAGTGCACCGTCTGGTCTTGTCTTCCGCGACTGTGTACCCGCACCGACACCTACATGCAGCCGTCAGGACGAAAGGATGCCCAGTCACTCTGGATAGCCTGCATTTCGAACACGTCAAAGAAATGGGAAAAACTTGGAGAATTTGGAAAGAAGCAGCCTAAGGGACGGGAGTAAAATTACCATGAGCATCTCACAACATTTTTCCGAATTTGTTAAGAGATGAAACTAATATTCATGGAATCCGTAGACTGATGCAGGACAACTAGGTACTAAATATGGGTTTTAAAGATGGGCCTCCTCCAGAAAGGTCAGGCCAAGTAGACAACATCTAGATTATTCCCGGTTATAGTCACTCTCTCCCCACATTTCTCCACCTGCCACTCCCATTTCCTTTATTAATAGGTTATCCGGGGATGACTTTGGATGATTTCTTCCTGTATTAACACACTTTAAAAAAAAATATTGAGAGAGAGAGTACTCGGGCGTGAGCAGGGGATGCAAAGGGGGAGGGAGAGGGACAGGAAAGAATCTCGAGCAGACTCTGTGCTGAGTGCAAGCCCAACGAGGGGCTCAATCTCAGGACCCCGAGGTCATGACCTGAGCCCAAACCAGGAATCGGACGCTCAACTGACTGAGCCACTCAGGTACTCCTTAACACACTTTTTGATGAGATAATGAGATACTGCCATTAAAGATTTGGAAATACATTAAATCCTTATAGAACTGAAATGCAGCATTTTTTTTGTGGATGAAGTAGAACTTAGGGCAATAAGTCACTTTTCCCAACAACACCAATGTGGCGATTTCCAGATTGGCTTAAAGATCTTTGTTCCAACAAGTCTTTTTGTTTAAAGTTATCAACCTTAAAAATGATTTCGGAATTTGTTCCAGACCTCTCACGAGCTGTTAATGTATGGTTAGGAAAGATTTTAAAGCAATTAAAATTCTATGAGAATAATTTGAAGTCTCCTTGTAAATATGATAGACTCAATTTTTTGACCACACAGGATACATAGTATGTTACAGCTTCAAAGTAACATTATTTAAATAATAGTTTATGAATCATTTTCAGATTGTTCCTATAGCCAATGCAATAGCTATAATTTCATATAAAGTTAAAATGCTATATTTCAAAACCTAGATAAGGTAGATGGGCAAATATATTGCTGTTTGGAGCTTATGTGGTTTTTTTTTTTTTTTTTAAGATTTTTATTTATTTATTTGACAGAGATTGAGACAGCCAGCGAGAGAGGGAACACAAGCAGGGGGAGTGGGAGAGGAAGAAGCAGGCACCCAGCAGAGGAGCCTGATGTGGGGCTCGATCCCATAACGCCGGGATCACACCCTGAGCCGAAGGCAGACGCTCAACCGCTGTGCCACCCAGGTGCCCCTGTTTTTTTTTTTTTTCACCTTGATCAATGTTCTCAAGTCAAAAATTGTTGAAAGAAGTATTTTTAAAGTATTTGATGAGAATTGCATATTTTTGTCAATGTTTTCTAGATTTTTATTTTTCAGTGGAAATTCAGAGCCACCTAGTGACCAAAACCAAAATGTCTAAGATAAAAAACATGACAGCAGCAACAACAAAAAACCCCTTCTAGCAAAAGAGAAAATCAATCATTTGACCCTGGTCTTCAATGCCCGAGGATAAAATTACACCCAGTTCAGATCTACAAAATGAGAGTTCCCATAAATTCGATAGACTAAGTCTTTGGTTCATTTGCGGGTTAAAGACTCCAAACATAGATTTGAGATGGTATATATGATGAAATTTTGCAGTTTTAGTAAAAATACCACTTTATTATATAAGATATGTGTGACCTACACAACTGTAAGCTACTACTCCCCACAGAGTCGTATCTTCTTTCTGGATAATACCTCGTACTCTAAAGCAGTCTATGTATTTTATCTCCTGAGAAAAGAGAAGGGGGGGGGGGTCCTACAGAAAATAGGGCTGATGGTGGAAGGAATGAGGAAAATATGAGCAAGTTAATACTGCCCCATTGAAGCTTCTGATTCATATTCAGTTTTGAACACAAGGATCCAGGCAATTCTATTCAATTGGTTTTGATGAAATTCAGCGAATCTCTACTGAGTCTTAATATGTACAAGTTTCTTGCTAGGCAGCAAGAGCAGACCCTTTTCCCTGTTTGCCACCTTCTGATCTGCTGCTTCCTGAACTTTCTGAGACCTCCCAGGCTTCAGCACCCGGACCGGATCCCTGGTCAAGGGTGGCCATGCCATAGAGAAGGGTCAGAGCCTTGGCCTTGAGTTCTCAGCTGTTCATTACCTGTGGGTTTTTGTTTTTCTTTTTTTTCCTGGACAGATCACAGAAAATCCTTGGGGCCTCAGCCTTCTCATCTGTAAAATGGGAAAAATCCTACATGCCCCTGAGGATGGCGAGGGTTAAATGAGATAATGTGGGTGAAAGTACTTTTGGGTTGTAAAGTTCTATGGAGTGTAAGATGCCTGCATTCCTTCCAAATACCCTGACTGAACAGAGCCTTCATTTCCTCTCCTGGCTATTCCCACTCTGTCCTTCTGCTACTCTGTAGCACTGATCCCGCCATCACCCCCGGCACCTGCCGGACTGCACATGCACACATATTCCTCTGAAACCAAACCAATAACGGCTGGACAGGACAGAAGGTTCAGTCCGACTTCTTAGTTTCATCAAGCCTGCATTTTAAGGAAGTTCTGTACAGTTTGCCCCAAAAGCCTTGGTGCAGTTGTACACATGAATGGTGTCAGAAACATAAATTCTACAAACTTTAACAAAGAACTGCATTTGGAAATACAATTCTTTTCCTTTCTTTTACACATCTGTAGTTTTGTTAAGTGTTGAGTAATATTGAAGCTTTATATTTTCTTTTACTCTGCTGATTGAAGTTTGCAAATATTAACTAGAAAAAAAAACGGTAATTAAAAGTATTTTTTTTCAGATTTACAGAACTAAATAAGTGTCAAAGGAATAAAATAAACTTCCAAATGATGTTTTATGTACTTTTTAAAACATGTACTTCTGAGGTCATTAAAGCTCAAAGGTGCATTAAGACTTTGGGGATAAATTAGATCTATAACCCGATGCCATTTTTCTCGGCTTTTCTCAAAGTGTGGTCTCTAGATGACCGGCACCAGAATCCCCCGGAGTGCTTGTTAAAATGTGAATTCCTGGGCCCTGCCTCAAACCCCCGGGGCAGCAGTCAGGAATTCACATTTTAAACGCATTCCTTAGGTGATTCTTCGTGAACCCATGAACTAATATTTATTTTCAATGCTATAATCTCTCGATTGGTCCGCAAGAAACAAAGCTTTAAGTTTCACAGATACATTCTCCCTCTCCTCGATTCTTATCACAATTATTACTGCCAATCAAGGGCTTCCCTCTGGCTGTGATTTAGTGGCATTCTCGAATATTAGTCGTCTCCAGCAGAAAAACTCAGGATGGTTTATGCGTCCTTCAGTTTCAAAATTTTTCGTCTTAATTCTGGTGTAGGCCCATTCCTCATTTACAGAAGAGTAAAAAGCAGTTTTCCACCACTAGCATCATTCAGAATGTAACCAATCAATAAAAAAATCTTCTCTTTGAGTTCACCAGTTGACAGTCTTTATTCTGGCCATAGTTAGTACATCTAAATATTAACTAATTACTCTGTAATATTCGCTGCTGGTTTCGTTGCATGAGGTGGGTGTGGGTCAAGTCGACAGACCATTCACAGTCTCCAAATGCAAATAAAGTAGCATTTGTTTGTAGGTGGAACCAAATGATTATAAATGAATGGCAGGCCATCTCCTGGGATTGGACATAAAGGTCCTGTAAACGGAGAATTGTATCAACAAACAGCTGTTGGGAAAATACTATTATGCTGTAATAGCTGCTATTAAAATCCATTAGCAATCTTGATGGCCTGTTTGAATTTGATGCATCATTTGCTCTGAATAGCATTTCTTCCTAAAGTTTTGCGGTAGAATTTATGCAGATTGATAGGCGGTAGCAGTGACATTCTAGGAGATTAATACCGATTACACACTTTGGCTGTTCTTGTTAATCCAGCCCTGAGAAACGCTGCAAATACTCCAGATTAAGTATCACTGGGGGGAACTAGATAGCGTCAGGACGGCCCCCAGGGTCTTCTCACATCCGTTTTGTTTCCATGACAAACGTTCGCCCTCTGTAAGCCGGTCCCCTGTTTCTCACTTCTAACAACCTGGGTTTCCCTCATCCTAATACCTTTGCCAGATTCTGAGGAGTCCCCCAGGGCCCTCGGGACATAAACTCGGCCGAAAATATTAGCTATCTAATGAGATTTTGAAAAAACGCCTGTGTTGTCAAAGAGAATGCAGCTGTTCAAGGGTGGAGGGAGCGCGCAAACGCGGGGTGAAATTGGAGGAGCCCGGGCCGCGGGCACGAATGGGGCAGTAGCGCCATCTGGCTGGCGAACGAAGCAGAAAGCTTCCAGGGGCTTTGTTAATCCAAACGCCAGAGCGCTCGGCCCCGGGTTGATGCCCAGCCTGGAGTTCCTGGGCGTGCGCGCCCGTGCTGTGGGATCGAGGACACAAGGATAGGTTTCACGCAGATCACAAGAGAAATCAGGGCAAATCTATAGATTCAGTGAGTGAAATCAGAATGTCACTTTATATCTCGAGAAAGCAATTTTTGACACGTGCACTTACCATTCATCAACAGAGGGATTTTCAGATTTTCACTAAAAAAGACTCTGAAAAGAGCTGCATTTTAAGAAGACCCCCCGGGTGTTTGCCCGTTCAAGTTGAAGAGTCAGGCTTGAAACGATGAGACAGTTACCTGTCCCCTCAGTGAAGGTGCAAAACAAAGATTTCAAGCTTTAGGAGGTTTTTTTTTTTTAAGATTATTTATTTATTTATTTGACAGAGATAGAGACAGCCAGTGAGAGAGGGAACACAAGCAGGGGGAGTGGGAGAGGAAGAAGCAGGCTCATAGAGGAGGAGCCTGACGTGGGGCTCGAACCCGGAATGCCGGGATCACGCCCTGAGCCGAAGGCAGACGCTTTAACCGCTGTGCCACCCAGGCGCCCCTAGGAGGTTTTTTAATTCACTTTTTTCTTTAGATTAACTCTCATAGAACTCTCACTAAAATATTTAGCAATATTTTATATGAGGGTAGGAAAGCACTGATTCTAAATACAGATTTACTTAAAATTACAAGAGATCAAACTTCTTTGAAATACTTTTTAGCCAGATCTTACTTGTGTACCTTGAGCCAGTTCCCTCCCAAATTTTGGAGTCTGGGACTTCAAGTCTTAGAATTCAGATTTTTGTTAGTTGAGAGCTTTAGTTTTTTAAAGTGTGCAAGAAAGAAGATGGTAATTTTAAGGGGACCTGGGTGGGCTCAGTCAGTGAAGTGTTTCTCAGTTTCAGCTCTGGTCCTGATCTCAGGGGCGGGAGATCCCACCCTGGAGGTGTGTGTCTGGCTTGATCTCAGCTCAGTCTGCTTCAGACTCTCCCACTCCCTCTGCCCCTCCTGCCTTTCTCCCTGTCTCTCAAATTAATACATCTTAAAAAGAAAATGGTAATTTTAGAAGTTTTTCATTTTTTTCTTTTCTTGAAAATTCAGTTCTCTTCTTAAAAACCCCTTTTAGGGGCACCTGGGTGGCTCAGTCGCTAAGTGTCTGCCTTTGGCTCAGGGCGTGATCCCGGCGTTCTGGGATCAAGCCCCACATCAGGGTCCTCCGCTGGGAGCCTGCATCTTCCTCTCCCACTCCCCCTGCCTGTGTTCCCTCTCTCGCTGGCTGTCTCTCTCTCTCTCTGTGTCAAATAAATAAATAAAATCTTAAAAATTAAAAAAAAAGAAAACCTTTTCCCCTACAGTCCCATAGTATCTGCTCAAGTTATAAGTGAAATTGCAAACCCACAGTTGGTGGGGGCATGGGGAGTGCGGTATTCCATTATTTTTAAATGAAATTGCAGTTTGTATTTAGCTTATTATTCTAAAGTGTTTTCTCAATTGTTTGGGGTTAAAGGACATTGAGGGATAAGAAATAGGGCACAAATTCAAAATACCAATTAGTTTCCCAGCTGCGTTTTTTGGGTTCAAAGGCTGGGGGGCGGGGAAGGGCAGTCCAGGCAAGGGAGTCTTCCCAAGCTGTTAAAGAAATTTATGTTGTCAGCTGGTTGGTACCTAAAATCATATTATGGAGCTCTAAAATTTTTTGTAACAGCTATTCTTTACTGAACACTTACAGTCAGTTCTGTAATGCCAGTTTTGAAAACGCGAATTTATTCCAATGTGATGAATATATTAGGGAACAGTTTTGAGCATAATGCAAACTTCACATTTGATTGTGCATGATTTTGTCCTTAAGAAACACCAGGTGAACATAGGAAACGACACCTAACCAACAGAGCCTTGTCGGAATGTACAAAATGCGCGTGCGTGCACACACACACACACACACACACCCCAAACACCTACCGGCTCCCTTTGTTCCCAGCTGTGTTAGGAGCCACATCCATCCAGAACGTTCAGTTAGATTTCAGATCCCCCTCCTACTCTAGAAACTCACAAGCTACAACCCTTCCAATGCCCGTTTCTAGAAGCAAGACGTTAGATCTTTTTCAAGGTAAAGTGCCATATTTATTATAGCATTTATTAACCACTTAACATGTGCACAAGTATTCTACCATTTTTATAGGGTTCCTCTCTTTTTTTAAATGTGTCACCGATAAAGTTAAAGATTGTGCCCCATCCCTGCTTTTCCAATAATTCTGGTTTTTACTATGCAGTTTTGCATTGGGATTTTTTAGGGGTCAGGTGCCACGTTCTAGCAGAACTAACTAGTGGCTTGGCTAGTGCTTCATATAGATTAATTCATTTATTCCTTACGATGACTCAGGGAAGTAATTACTTTTTTTATCCTCCTTTTACAGATGAGGGAACTGAGGACAGAGAAGTGAAGGAAACTATCGCAGGTCATTAATATATAAATGAACCAAAATGACCTCTGTATACTAGCCAGCCCTGACTCATGAGGTCTGTTCTTGAAATTGAAAATCTGGTTTCAGCTCAAGTGCCTGTTTTCACATCACAAAATACATGAAGCTGCTGCTGGGCCTCAGTCAGTCAATGAACTCTGGAATATTCTGAAATCTCTGCTTCTGTCTATCCCTCACTGCTCAGAGTCCTGCCCTTTGTTCTCTCTCTTCCCATTGTTAATGCCGGGCCCAGCGTGGGCACAGGGCAGATTCTTCTCCTCCTTTACATCTCATCTCAAGTATTAGCTTTGGGACGGAGTTTTCTCTGACTTCTCCAGGCAGGTTCCTCGATTCTTTCCCCTCTGTTCCCAATGTTCTTTGTTCATCCCTCTACAAGATGGCTCAGGATCTTGTATGCTTAGCTGTAGTAAGACTGCAGACTCCTGGAGGGCAGGAAGCTCAACACATTTTTTTGTATTACCAGAGTCTGGCACATGGTATTCACTCACTCACTCATCCATCCACCCATCCATCCATCCATCCATCCATCCATCAGTCCATTTTCTTATCCATTCACTCATTCACTCACTCACTCACTCATTTGTTAATTCCTTCAGTAAATATCTATTGACCATCTGCCATAAGCCCCCAGTATTTTAAGTATCAGGGATGCGGTATAAATACAACAAATTTCCCTGTCGTCATGGACTTAGCATTCTGTCGGGGGCAGGGAAGATGGACAACAAAGTAAACAATTAGATACACAATATGAATTCAGGTTTTGAAAAGTGCATTGAAGAAAAATAAATCCGGGTCAGGAAGTACAGAGGGCCTTCAATAAATAGCTGTCTAAAACATAATTGAATGACTAAAACAAGATAAGTAATTAGGTAAAAAAAGAATGAGAAGGAATGATATAAGTCTTTAATAGGATTTTAAGAACCAAAGTCATCAATTTATGAAATGTCCTAAACAACTGATCGAATTAAAGGCAAGTGCATGACCCACCAGAATGAGTCTGCAAGCAAACAAAGGAAGGAAAAACCAAGAGGGGTTTGGCCTGCAAAATCTAGCAAGAAGTTGAGTTAATGCGAGAGCTACTTGAGAGTGCTTTAAAAAAAAAAGATGCACATATTTGCCCACATAGAAAGAAAAGTCCATGATTTGTTAGGATATGCTAGGGTGTTTCTGTGGAAATAGTAAGGTCAGAATGTGCTGGGACATTTTAACTCATGAGTAAAAGAGTGCACGCTGACAGGGTAGTGGTAAGGTGTCAGGGACTGGCTTGTTAGTCTGCTTTCTCTTCACCAGATCAGCAGGTCCTGTGTGGTCCCCACTTGAGTCGGTCCTGAAGCTAGCTTCTCTGTGTATTCGCCCACGTGTGCATCCCTCCCACTGCAAAGGGCTGGCTTTTTTTTTTCTCTCTCTTAAGAAACTAGGTATTAGGAAGAGATGCTGGCAATTGTGCATGTTGGGAACAATTCCAGATTGTTGAGTCATGACACCCGAGTCCCAATCCTATCTTTTGCCTGTTAATGGCCACGTGACCTTTTCTAGGTTTGCAGCCTGAAACATGACTGGTCACCAATCCATGGTTCTCAACCCTGAGGTCACACTGGAATCATTTAGGCAGCTTTCAAATGCTACTGGTGCTTGGGTCCACCCCTTGCCATTTGGATCGGAATCTCAGGGGAGAGGTGGGCATGGACAGGCATGGTGGTCATTAGTCAGAAAGAACCCTCAGGTGTTCTGACCTTCACCTAGAATGGAGAACCCTTGGATCAGCTGTTCTGTAAGCTGTCTTATTAACTCAAGACAGAGAGTAGGAGTGCTTTTATTTTGTTGCTGCCCAATCATAGGTTTATATAAGCAGATTGCTCTAATTTTAATGTTCTTTTTTTAATAATATTTTTTATTATATTATGTTAGTCACCATACAGTACATCCCTAGTTTTTGATATAAAGTTCCATGATTCATTACTTGTGTATAACGCCCAGTGCACCATGCAATACATGCCCTCCTTAATACCCATCACCAGCCTATCCCATTCCCTCACCCCCCCTCCCCTCTGAAGCCCTCAGTTTGTTGTTTTTAATTCTAATGTTCTAATGTAATTTTGTAGGTCTGATTTAATTGCATCCTTTAGTAAGAAATATATTTAAAAGCATACCTTTTAAAAAGTAATACTTTCTTTAGAGTTAACAGATCATTTAACTATTTCATTAGTTGATGATGTTAAAAGCTACAGTTGTCCTTTTTTTTTTTTTTTTTTTCTTAGAATTTTCAGAGGAAGCCCCATGGCTCTCTTCAAACACTCTCAAAGATTCAGTCACCCAATCTTTTGGTTATTAAAGTATAGAACTTGGATTCTGCAGTCAGTAGGCTTGAGTCCAAATCCTGGATCTATCACTTTTAAAGCATGTGGTCTTGGGAAAGGTATTTAACTCTTCTGTGCCTCAGTCTTCTCCCTCTGTAGATTGGAAATGATATTAATATCGATATTAACCTGTCCCAAGGATTATTTTGAGTAATAAATTAATCATGTTCCATGCTTAAAGCAGTGCCTGCCTGCTATAAGCACTCCAATATACATTGTTGTTACCAACATTCTATTGGGAGACCCAAAGCCAGTAAGGAAATGTTTACGGAGACAATTTGTCTCTGTATAAGGGAAAAAATGCCCAATAGAACAATCCAAAGATGGACTGAGTCAACTCAGGTGGTCACGACTTTCCCATCCGTACAAGTGTGCATAACCACTCGGCAGAATGAGGTAGAAGAAATTTAATAATTGTGTGGGTGGTTGAACTAATGGCCTTTAGGGCCCATCTCAAGCCTATCATTTAATTTTGCTCTCAACTTAATTTTAAAATTAAATGATTCTAGGAAGAATCCAATCAATCTACCTCTCTTGAGGAGAAGAAATTTCAGTGGAGGGTCGCAAATAGTATCATGGGTTTTTTTTTTTTAAGGTCAAGATTCGACAGTTCTCTACATTTTAATAGTAGGAGAAAAGTCCGCTGTTTTGAAAACCACCACCAGTTTTTCGATTTATTGAGTTTTGTAAAGAATATAATCTGGATATTTATATTTTCTTTCTGCCATAAAAACCATCTAACCAAATCTATTTGGTTATTCACTTGGGCTGGAGGTTGGAGGGATCACTAAGAATGTCTAGTTATATTTTTTTACAAAAGACTTTTCCAAATATGGTGATTTAAACAAACATTTTGCCACATTCCATCATGGATTTCTCAGGCATGCTTCCCAAGAAGACACAGATCTAAACTTCTAGTTTCTGTGACGAGGGCAGAGGGGAGTCTAAGGGTATGTGGAACAATCATTTACTGATCTGACTATGACAAATTATCTCTCACTCTTTATAAGGGAAATATAAAATGGAAAGCATTTTTGTTCACAGCAACTTTCCAAAATAAAACCTGCTGGCATCGAGCCCAGAAGAAACACAAACTTGGGTTTTTAATTCCAGGCCTTTCTTCTGACTCTAACTCCATTGATGAATATCAGTGTTATTGACCTTACTAAGGTTTCTGTGTATGTGTGTGTGTGTGTGTGTGCGCGCGCGCGTGTGTGCACACCCTAGGGGATTGCTGCCATCTGTCAGTGAAGAATATCTCACATTCTTGCAAAGAACAGCTGTTTGTATCCATCCAGACTGCTTAGCAGAGTGCAAGAGAAGAGGCTATTTGGAAGGCAGGAGGAAAGTTCGACTTCTTTTGCATCATGTGTATGCTATGGGTTTAGATTTAGGTGGGCTAATGTGTGGAGCCAATAAGCTTGGCAAGTTGATCCAGCAGGGACCTTCTGTTGAACATTAATCATTTCTTCCTTGAACTTTCTACTTGCCTCCTAGTACAGCTCCGTGAAGAACAATGAAGGTCCATGCCTTTCCCATTTTGCAGCAGAGACCCCATCTCAGCCCACATCCCCACAAACTATCCTTTGGGTATGCATTAGCAACTTGCAAATTATATTTTTAGACCCAGCCTTTAATTAATTTCCAGTCACATCAGGATATCTTTTGAAGGGTTTCACACACATAAGCACCTCAAACTCCACGAGGCCAATGTAAACTTGTCCCCTTCTCTCCAATCCCATTGCCACCGCCTTCGTTCATTCAGCGCCTTGCCTTGTCTTTTCCAGAATATAGCAACTGGGACTGCAGTTAGCCCATGGGTGCCATTGTGCAAAGTAGGGCAAGGCCCCTTCCTTCAGTGGATAGCCCCACCCTGAAAAATGACTTTGTGAATGGGTCAGTCATGGGCTGGATTTCAGTGCCGCTCACCCCTGGTGTTGGACAAGCAGTGACCCTGGGAGGGGGCTTTGGTGAACCATCCCATCCACATGTAACTGGCTTTCTTGAATACAAATCAGTTCTGTGCCCATTAAAATGCAAATTGAATCATACCCCGCTCCCTTCTTAAAATCCTTCAGTGGCTTTCCATATTTTTCCAGTTAAAGTAAAACTGCCCTGCGGGGCAGACAAGGGCACTTAACTTATGATCCTGGTACCAACTTGTACTTCTTCAAATGTCTGGATTCCTTCTCATCCTCTTAGGGGAGGAAGGCCTTCCTGGTGATAGGAAAAGTCTGGCCATTGACCAGAATTCCTAGCACCAGCCAGGTGAACAGTATGGAGAGAGAAGGGTAGGAATTAAGCAAGACGAAAGAGTCTTCAAACAGAGTCCCCCCCCCCCCACAAAGGGATTCATTGCCATCGTAGAGCAGTATTGCTGGAGGAATTCTTTCAAGAATCCATTTCTTAAGGGGACTGATTGATTTTCTTCCCTTAGAGAAGTTTCTTCCCACATCCAGGAACTAAGGTTGTTATGGAACCCCATGACGTGGTGAAGCAGAGGGCAGAGCCTTGTCGTCCAGCAGAACTGAGTTTGAAGGGAGGCCCCTCTGACTCCCTGTGTGACATTAAGCAAGTTGCCAGTCCCTGATGAGCCTCCCTCTCCTCACCTATAAAATGGGAAAGATAATGGGATTATTGTGGAAGATAAATTCAAATGAGATGATGTGTTTAAAACTCTAGTACAATTCCTGGCACATTGAAGATTTCCATAGATACTAACTTTTGCATTCATTAGGATTCTGGATTTAGTTTTTTATTTCTATTTTTTTTTAATTTTTAATTTTTATTTATTTATTTATTTTTTGATGTAAAGTTCCATGATTCATTAGTTGCGTATAACACCCAGTGCACCATGCAATACGTGCCCTCCTTACTACTCATCACCAGTCTATCCCATTCCCCCACCCCCCTCCCCTCTGAAGCCCTCAGTTTGTTTCTCAGAGTCCATAGTCTTTCATGCTTCATTCCCCCTTCTGATTATCCCCCTTTCTTTATCCCTTTCTTCCCCTACCGATCTTCCTAGTTCTTATGTTCCATAGATGAGCGAAACCATATGATATTGTTTTAAGGACAGAAAACAATATGACTCTAGGTAGGCAAAATAAATTTTAAAATAATTTAAATAAATAAATAAAACGTTTAAATGAGAAGGGTGTCATTGGCTTATATTACTAAGCCATGAACTCTCTCCCACCTCTTAGCTTTGCTTCCCCTCTGGGTCTTCCTCTGTCTCCCCTTCTGGGCACAGGGGCTCTCAACTACTCTAGATGCTATCAGAGCAAAGAGCTTCCTCCCTAAGCTCAGAAAGACATTGGTTGTTGCTTGTAGGGACACGTGCCCCTTCCCTTTACCTGTCACCAGGGGTAGTTAGAGTAAACTATTATGATCAGTCCAGTTTGGATCCCCTACCCATTCCTGTGGCCAGAGAGAAGGGTCAGCTAGTAAAAGGAGGGGAAAAAGGCTGGGAAGACAAAAAGCGACAGGTACCTACTACCTTTTTCTGCCCTCTTTGTGAGAAGGCAGAACTATGAGCCAAAACCAGAACTCAGCAAAGCAATGGCTGCACGGTCTTCAGTAAGGTAACTTGGGGAGAGTCTGGGCTTGGCTTAGAGCTTCCCCTAGAGAACAGCGCCCTCTAGGGGAAGCCCACCCAACTGTGAGGGACCAACTAAAGAGGTTCATTGAGCAATAGAATTGTAGGCAGCATCCTTTGATCTGCTCTCTGCAAACAAGGTCTGAGACAGAGTGATTTGGAGCCCTGGCAGATGGGTGAGGCATAGTGATGGTTAATGTGTGGTGAGAACTCTCAAGAGTCAGAGTGTCTTTCCCAAGCAGGATGAAACAAACAGGGGTTCACGGTGGGTGTAGGAGTGGCGTATAGGGAAAGGAACAAAGAGTTATCCACTATGCAGGGAACACTGTGGGAACTTGGATGGCAATGCTAAGGAATGCCTTTGTAGACTACGTTAACGGTTTGAGCGACTTCAAATTTAATTCCATACCTCAAGATTTAGAGCAGGCTGAGTATGGGGGCTGCTTAGTTTTACCACTGAGTGTGCGAGAGGAGTGATTAGGGACAGCTGTGGAGAGGCATGGAAACGTCGCAGGCACAGACCACCCCGTCCTTGGGGTAGACAAAACCCCCATCTATGTAATCCCCCAATTCCCAAGAACTTTGCTCTCCAGCCCATCACCAGTGAGGCATCTCCCCACTAATGGAAGTCTTCTGTGGTCCATCCTTTATTCCAGAAGGAGTCTTTCCTAATCACTTGTTTAGTGCTTGTAACGTCAACCTCCTTTATTGCTTTGACCTTGGAACGTTTGGTTTGCCTAGTTTAAATCTTACGGGATATTTGCCAACTGAATAAACGACTATAATAACAGCCTCTGAACTTGGCATAGGAGACACATCTGCAGAGTTTTTTTCTTGTTTGGGTAGATAATGACTTGCATTTCGTTCAGAAGGAACTGACTGTTTAACAAATGAGTTGCTAAAGGCGGCTCAGTTAACTCTCCTAACTACGAGTGCTTATTGGTGCCCTTAGACCAACTTAGGCATGTTATTCAGACTCGACCATACAAAGCAAAGACAATCTCATAGTTCTTTCTATTATTCTCTCATTGTCCCTTTGTCGAGTTTTTAAATTACAAAAATATACATGCTTGTTTTATTAAGAACAATGGTATGAAATATATAAAGAAACATGCGCTCCTACACCCTCAATTACCTTCCCCCAGTGTAATTAAATTAACAAATTCTATGTTACACAATCGCATACAGGCATATATATATATATATGATATGGAAATATCAAATATGTGCTTCTCTCGATGTATATGGTAGGATACCACCCCACAATATTCCACAATTTTCTTTTTTTTTTTTTTGGTCTCTTAACAGTATGTCAAGAAAAGATCAATATCTAACTCAGTCTTTTAATATCCAATAACATTCCTTTCCATGGTTGGATGGAGCATGACTGTCCTATTATAGAGAGAGACTGTCCCCATAGAGGGACAGACTATTTATAACTTTTTGCCACTATGAAACAATGCTGTGTTAACAATCATTGTACAATATGTCTCATACTATATATATGTATATAGTATGTATATGTATATATACAATATGTCTCATACTATATATATGTATATAGTATGTATATGTATATAAGTATACATATATATAGTATTTCTTTTATGTTATAGAATAGTGTCTCAAACAACTGTTGACTCATAGCTATGTTTATTTTTTAATTTTTTTAATAATATTTTTTTATTATATTATGTTAGTCACCCTACAGTACATCCCTGGTTTTTGATGTAAAGTTCGATGATTCATTAGTTGCGTATAACACCCAGTAGCTATGTTTATTTTTAATAACAATGTCAGATTATTTTCCGAAATGTTTTGTAATCCACACTTTTCTCAGCTTTATTTGAGAGAACTGTTTTCCTGTATCCTTAGCAGCCCTAGATTTTCTTTCCCTTTAAAATTTTAGGCATCTACTAGTAAAACTGGTATCTCATTTTTGCTTAATTTGATTTTCTCCTTGACCACTTGTGAGATTGAAACCTTTTTCATATATTCATTAATCATTTACTTTTTTTTCTCTTCTCAATTGCAAGTTTATTTCTTTCGGCCATTTTTCAGTTGGATTATTTGCCTTTTTTCTTAATGATTTTTTTGGAAGGCTATGTATGGTAGAGATTAATATTTGCTTGTCCTAAGTACTACAGGTAATTTTCCCGGTCCATTATTTATCTTTTGACTTCATGACTGTTAACACATAGTTTTTAAATACTTAAATTTTACGTAGTCAAATATGTCTCTTTTGCTTCATGGTCTTGGAATATTTAGTATTTTAAATAAACTCTATTGAATACACTATTATAAAAATAATCTCCTTTGATTTTCTTCAAGTAGTTTTTTATCCAATGTTTTTACATTTGGATCTTTAATCCATCTGGAATTTAATTTTAGCATTCTTTCTTCTGAAGGATATCAATTATGTTGACACCATTTATTAGTCAAAATGTTCATTTCCCACTGAGTTTACGACACCACCCTTGTCGCGTATTAAGTGCCTATATATGCTTTCTGGATTCTGGATTCTGGTTCAGGAATGTACTGGTTGGTGCTGCACGCTGGCATCTATTCCAGGACGCTGTCTTTGTGATCCTACTAAGCATAGCTCAGCCACGTCAGGAGAGAGCACTACTATAATATTGTAGTTTAGCGAAGAATTACATACAGGAAAACAGCCTTGTGATATTTGAGAACTCATACTTTTTAAAAATTCCATATTTATTTATCTTCGTTTTTGCAAGATGATGAAATGGTACAACAGAGCTAATTTAACTCAAAACCCACTTCCCAAAATTAGACTTAAGTTCGCTTATATTTATTTAAAGCAGGAAACAGATTAAATAGTACCTATGATATGATTTTAACCTCTTTATGTTTATAATAACAGTCTACCAAAATCACGGCAGATCAGCTTACGTTCTCCAATTTATCTTATCTATCTCTAGCATATATCAAATATCTGCTTTAGCTTACAAAATTACCACAGACATGCATTAGACAACTAAAAGAAAAATGTTGTCATGTCTTTCAAATATAAAAATAATCCCACTGGAAATAATTTGAGTTTGCTTTATAGCAGGCTAAGGGTCTCAACAGGTGTGGAAGAGAAAGAAGAAAATTACGGATGGAAGAACAAATCAAAGCAAAACTGCAATAGCAGAGATTTATAAAGCAGCATGGTTTCCTTCATCTCTGGGTCTTTGATTGGAACGCTTTCCCTACCTTGCCCATTCCCCACCCTCATTCCCTTCATCTGCCAAACTCCTGCTCACCCTTAGGACCTGAGAACAAATACCATTAGCATATCTGATCTAAAAAGTCAACTGATGGAAAAGTGATTACTACCTATAGCTACAGTTTATTTATAGGCCGTATTTGTATGTGATCAGCAAATGCATTGTATTGAATGGAATATTCTGGGTCGTGCACATAAAGAAATTACTTCAAAAATTTTTACGAGCATAACCTGAACCATCAAGGCTTGACTAGAAATCCACAGCCCTAGCTCCAGGAAAAGAATTCATATGTAAAGTTCAAACCTCACTAATTTAGATAAATACAGGAAAAGCCAACATGAGTGAGATGTGAATTAGAGATTACTTTTAAAATAAAAGTAAGCTTTCCAGCTTTCAGAAACAGAAAGCTTGATGCAGCCAACAGATAACCTGATAATGAGGGAAATTTGGGTATCTACCTTGGTCACTAGCTAAGAGAGATTTCTAATTAAATGCAAAATTTTAATTTTAATTAATAGCAAAAATGTTTAATTACATATAAAGGGTTTTTAAAAAAAAACTGTCCTTAAATAAAACATTTCTCTTGAGCATTTGGGAACCACGAAATGTTTTCTCTGAGAAAGCAAATGTAAATTTTGAGCTGTCCACCATTGAATTAATTAGTAGAGTTCATACTAATGAGATTCTACATTAATGCCTTTTGGCTCTCTCCTTTGAACGGACTCATGTTGGTGGTCAACGATGACCTTTTAATGCTTAATTCTAAATTTATCTCAGCATGTAATTGGGAGTGATCTCAGCTCTTTTCACTGAACAATGGATATTCAATATTTAACATTTTATTGAGAAATAGTCCAGGTCTGTGATCCCTCATCTGCAATTCTGAAACTCAGAAAGCTTTGAAAAACCCTAGGGTTTTTGAAAATCTTTGACAGTGAACTCCAGCCTGGTATTTATGGTCTTTATCTCACTATCTACATTTTGTTGCATAAATATTTGTGTGTCTTAGGGGAGCAACCCTAACATATTATATATTGTATGCAACATATTACCTTTCCCAAATAGAAAAATCTGAATTATAAAGTATATCCCAGGGATTTCTGAAAAGAAATTCTAGACTTATATTTGGGGAAGACTCAGTGGAGTTTTTGTTGCCATTATTAATGATGGCATTAAGGAATATTAGTAGTTTCACTTATTGAGTACTTACTAAGTAAACACTGCTTTAAACTGAGAGCTTGAGGCCATAACTCCTCACTTTGAGACACGTAAAGACAGAGCTGTGTTGAATACAACTAGTATCCCAACCAGGAATTCCAGCAATTAGTCTACTATCTTCTGTATATTTGCCCATGAGATTTTTCTCTTCACCTGTGGGTCCCTGTTTCATTCCTGCAAGCTGGTATTCTGTGCAGAAAATAGGATTATATACAAAGTCACATCTTAACTCTAAACCCACAAGTATCTTCTTAAAGGCAAAGAGGTGGATGACTTTGCTCTTGGTTTCTTGAGGCACTCTGATGCACTCGTCTTTCCTGAGGATGAGAATAATGGTCTATCCTAAGGAGTCCATTCATAATGTCATTTGGTCAAGGTTCTTAAATGCTCTGCTGCTTCCCATCTCAGTGTCCTCCTTATAAAATGGGCTCAGAAGCCAGCTTTGCCCATTTCACAGGGTGACTGTAAGGCTCTGATGAGATCACATACGAAGGGCTGTGAAAGGTAAAATATGGTCTGTGACACATGAGGACTTTGACTTCATCCCCCTACAAATACCTTCCCAAACAGAGTACCTTGACTTCTGAAATGTGACAGTCTACAATGCTTAATGTTCAGAATTCCAAACGGAGATTGCCCAGAGTCGAACCCTCAAAGGAAGAAGAAGAATGATGAAAGCCTGGGTGACTCTGAGTGGGCCCCGAAATACACCCCTCAACTCCCAGGAATGTTTAGGCCAAAGTTGTCACTTGGGAACCTGCCATCTTCAGAGAGTGTCGCTGAGCTTGCAGACCCGCAGTGGTTAAATCAATAGTTAATGATGTTCGTCATGTAATTTGAGCCTCTAGTTTGTTTATGCTAGACCAACTTTATCCATACTCCAAACAAATTATCTCTTATAATTACCAGCCCGAAGATAAATCTCTAAATGTTTTTCTGATGATAGTGCTGTGGTTGGCAGGTGTTAAAAGTGCCTCCCAGGGACAAAGATTGAAGATGAGCTTGCTCCCGCAAATCCTTCAGGCGAGGATGTTGAGCTTTCTATCCTGCCATGTGCAAAGGAGCCTTGTATGGTGCCCCGTTAATGAAATCTAATAGGCAAAGGTCATATATCTTTACAAAGAAAAATGCAAGCTGGTATGTGATAAATGGGCTCCACGGGGCTCAGTGGACGAGGTTTGGTGAGAAACCCGTGTTTAAACGTTGGTTGGGTTTCTCTCTGATGTTTACGCCTAAAATCTCCTTGTAGCGATTCTCCTCACCTGGTAGAATGGTTAAAATAAATACAAAAACACAAATTTATGTGTCTTTACTGCTTTGAACCAAAGTGACTCGCCATCAATGTTAACAGTAAACATTAACCACCAGAACTAACAGATTGTGTTACAGAAAAGCTGTAGATCTTTAAAGAAATCCTTTTTCTTTTTTGAACTACCTAATAGCAATGTGCTTTTAAAGTCCCTTAAAGGAAGAGGTCTTGGAATCTATACGCTTCGATTACTTCCATCAGAGCACTAAACAATGCATGTAAATGTGCAAGATTTTATCCAAAATTTGTACTGTTTAGAAATACACGAAAATCAATGTGCATAGAGCTAAAACGCAAGAATAAGTTAAATCTGGAATTACAAAGAGTTAAAGAAATCAGATATTGTTGAATTGAATCGCTGCTGGTTTTAGGAGAAGTTACCAGTTCATTTGCTGTAGTTGTACTGCTGAGCTAAGAGACAGTTCAATAAATCAACTCAAGCTTGATGGATTCTTCAATTCATTGAAATGAGTGCGTGGAAGAGAAAAGAAATCTCTTAGTATTCCCTCTTTGACAAAAGGGTATGCAAAGAGCCTGAATGGATGAATGGTTGATTAATTTTGCCAGAAATTTTCTTGACAGCAGGAAATGTGTTTTTGCATTACTCTGTTTGCCTGGGATTTATTTGGTAGAATATGAATTATTGCATGTAAATTTGTACCTGAGGCTATGTTGCTAAAGTAGATAGCTCCTGGTGAGGTTTCCAACTATGGGATCTGTAATATTTTTGTATGGTCTTGTACTCTACACCCTTACGGGTTGCCCTATAGCAGTTTATATAAATGTCTGCTCTCACTGGTATTAGTAGTAAAGTCAAGCACTGCCGGTAATTCAATATTGAGCTTGGTTTGAGTGATCATCTGTGCCCCTCTCAAGAAACGATGGGGCTGGAGGCAACCAACTGCCAAAGCCTCGTAATTCCTAGACTCATCAACCTGGCAGTTTACTTATAGACTCTTACCTTTAAATAAGGAAGAGAAGCCACAAGGTGTCCCCTTGTGCTTCTGTTTACAGAAAGCCTACAAATAAGCATGTTTCTTAGTTTTATCTCATCAAGAAGGGTTCGGATACACAGGAAAAGACCTAGGCTGCTCTTGATGACAGCTGACCTCTGTAAGAATAGATATGGGGATAGACTCTCTCCCTTCCACTTCATACCTTTCCCATAAAGTACGATGCCGCCACACATGTGACCTTCTCTGGGTCATTCTGAAGGGTGGGGCGGCTTATGGTTCTCAGAACGTCTGGGCAGTTGGATGATGCTATCAGTGCTTCCATGCAGACCTTCTCTGCTGCTATATTCAGACACGGGAATACTTGAAAGCCGAAGGCTGAAGCCAGTCGTAAATTACGTAGCAACTTCCTGTTCATTTTGTCCATCTCAGAGTTAGCGCCACAACCCCCCCCTTTCTTTTAGATACCAGACCAAGATGATGTATGGCGTCAGGCACATCATACAACATTTTCCTGAGCTTTGCAGTATGTGGATGTTTGATTCACACACCAACACCAAGTCTCCTGAGTGCTTACCACCATAGTACTTAATACTGTTTTCAAGACTAAATGTATGGAGAAATTCTCGGAAAAGTTTTCAAGAGTTTGTGCATGCATGCACACACGTACACACCAACACACACACACAGTCACACACACACCCTGCTAAGCCATAAGGCTGCAATATAATTTCATCAACTATCCAAATTTGGCTTCTGATATTTTCTCCTTAGATTACAATAAGAGAGTGAGAGGTGATTAAAACAAAGATGGTGTTAAATTTGTTTCCTTTTCTGTTCATGTCAGACATGGCGCTCAACCTCAAATGAGGACAAATGGCGTATACAAATGTGCTAGAACAAAGCTCAGAAAATCTGGGTTCTAATTCCTACCTACTGTCGAATAACTACGTGTGACATTGGGAATATTCCTGAAGCTTCTTGAGCCTCAACGTGCACACCTATTAAATGGATTTCACCAATTTTTATCTTACTACCAGCTAGAAAGTTGGTAAACATAAATTAAGATGACATTGAGCATGTATAGAAAAGACAGTGTTGTTCTATAGACATAAAATTTTACTCTCCCCTTAAGTGTCATAACACTTTCAGGTTTTGATTCTTTACATGTTAACCTTTACTCAACGATAGCCTTCTCGGCTGGTGCAGCCTAGCAGGTGATCCTAAAGCCTTCCATGGTCAGTCTTCTAGTTACTTCTGCTGTTTCCCTGTCCTTGGCTTCTAGGAGTCCAGCTGGTAGGCTCCCTCAGCTCTTTTGGTGTCTCAGTGACTTAATTTTTAGCTGCCATGAAGCTATCCACCAGAGGAAAAAAAAACCTAACTTCATTAAAAAGAGGGGCTCTGTTTCTAAAATGTAAAAACTAATGACTTAGAAACAAAAGACTCTCTTTTTTTAAAGATTTATTTTAGAGAGAGACAGAGTGCTTGTGGGTTGGGGGGAGGAGGGGCAGAGGGAGAGGAAGAGAGAAACTTTAGCAGACTCTGCACTGAGTGTGGAGCCTGATGTGGGGGCTTGATCTCACAACCCTGAGATCATGACCTGGACCAAAACCAAGAGTTGGATGCTTAACCAACTGCACCACTAGGCACCCCCCCAAAAAAGTCTCTCTCCTGAAGCAGCCTCTGCTCCTGCAAATGTCCAGTTCTAGTATCATAATCACTTTGTAGGTTCTCGTAAATTATAGATTTGTCCTCTATTCGCGGTTCTTTGGTTGTGAGTGACAGAAACTCAACTCGAATTTGCCTAAGGTAAACAAGGCACTAATTGCTCTGCCTTTGTAGGTGGTAATCCTGGGTAGACCAAGCTTCTGATACTCTTGGACTCAAAGTCAAACTATGTCATGAGAGCTCGTCTCTTTTTCTCTACCTCTTGCCGCTGTACTTCTCGATGTTGGCCTCATTCTCGGGTAGCTCTCTCCATGATTCCCCAAGATGGTCATGGGCAGCCCCAAACTTACGGTGATCCTTAGATCGCAAGATCTCAGAAGAAGAGGGAGCTTCACAAAACTCCCAAGAAGGTGCTAATTGACCTAATGTTGGTCACATCTCATTCCTGAGATCATTATGTAGCCAAGTAGGTGTAGTACAGTTTGGCTAGGTCTGACACAGAGAGAGAGAGAGAGGGAATGTGAGTGGGGAAGGGGCAGGGAGAATCTTAAGCAGGCTCCGTGCTCAGCCCAGAGCCTGATGCAGGGCTTGATCTCATGACCCTGAGACCTTGACCTGAGCTGAAATCAACAGTGGAATGCTTAACTGGCTGAGCCACCTAGGCGATCCTCTCATCTTCTCTTCTGTCCCCGATAGACCCTAGCTTCTGAACATCCTTTCATCTTTGAATTATTACATCACTGAATATCACAACTTGATGAAACCTTACAAATACTTACCCTACTCCCTCATTTTGATGGAAGGAAGGGAGATCATCTGGAAACAGAGAAAAAACAACTCTTTTTCCTGATGCCTGGGCTTGATTTGCCATTCTACTCAATAGTATTTAACCTGAATCCCCTAAGTAAGAGGTCATCAATAAACACTTTCCTTTGATAATCAAACTATCTTTTAGCAACTGGATTATTTAATTAATTAATGCTACCTGTGCTTCAGAAAAAGAAAACCTAAAGCCTTTTGGAAACAGACTGCTTTAGGAAAAAAATGACTTTATGCACAAAATTCGTAACAACAAAAAAACCCTAAAAGAACAAAAGGGCACTCATTATATCTTATAGCTCTGGGAGGAAATCATGTAAAGATAAGGACAAATCAATCATCTGCCCTCTGACATTATCAAGAATTCATAGGATTGTCCTGAAGCATTGTAGGTGAGGATATTAATTACCTTAAACGTCACCTTATTCACTTAGGCTCTTAAAATTTAAAGAAAGGGGGTGCCTGGCTGGTGCAGTGGGTTAAGGGTTCAACTCTTGGTTTTGGCTCAGGTCATGATCTCAGGGTTGTGAGAATCAAGCCCCATCGGGTTCCACGCTCAGCACAGAGTCACTCTCCCCCTTTCCTCTGCACCCCCCCCCCATGCTCGTGCTCTCTCTCTCTCTCTCTCTAAAATAAATAAATAAATCTTTTTTAAAAATTTAAAGAAAGATCTGTGGTTTTATGATGATTCCAGAGAAACTGTATAATGAAGTAACAAAGTCAGAGGTTTCTAGTTTGGAACAAGCGCTGTTGGTCAGCAATATCATTTGAGTCCTTAAAGATGTTTGCTGTCTGTTCTTCAGATGTTGGAGCAGTGCTATTGTATGTGTGTGTTGGGATGGTACTGGAGCAGGTTGCGCCCAGCTACACAGGAGGCAAACACCTTGCTTCTTGTGCCCTCCCAAGGACCCACACCTGCTGGTATACTCAGTCAGGTAGAATAAGGGTGATCTTTCTCAGCAGGTAGAAAAATGACCCTACTGTTATTTTCCCAGCTATCCAGCTGCCTAGCTACTTTCAGAAATTTTAAAAATATAAATGATTTGGATTTCTCTGATGATCAGTGATTTTGAACATCTTTTCCTGTGTCTGTTGGCCATCTGTAGGTCTTCTTTGGAAAAATGTCTATACATGTCTTCTGCCCATTTTTTAATTGGGTTATTTGTTGTTTGGGTGTTGAATTTTATAAGTTCTTTATATATTTTGGATACTAACCCTTTATCAGATACATCATTTGCAAACATCTTCTCCCATTCTGTAGGTTTCCTTTTAGTTTTGTTGATTATTTCCTTGAATTTAAGAAACAAACAAGCAAAGGGGAAAAAAAGAGAGAGGCAAACAAAGAAACAGATTCTTAACTACAGAGAACAAACTGGTGGTTACCAGAGGGGAGGAGTGGGGGGGATGGGTAAATAGGTGATGGGGATTAAGAAGGGTGCTTGTGATGAGCACTGGGTGTTGTATGGAAGTGTTGAATCACTACACTGTAACCTGAAGCTGTTATTACACTGTATGTTAACTAACTGAAATTTAAAATAAAACCTTTTAGAAAATCAATATAAGTGACAGAGGTGAAAAGAGAAGCAGAAGTCCCAGTCTATCTTGAGAAGATTTTGTAGATCTCCTGCTCCCCCCTCAGCAGGTGGAGGGCTAGGCTTAGTGCAGAAAGCTGCCCAGAAGCCTCATCTCAGTTTTTAACTGGAAGAGTTAGTGAAAAGTACCCATGGCTGGTACTTTATATGCTGTGTCAAATATCTGCCTTGAGATTTTTAAGCTGTTTTTTTCAGACTTTAAGAAATGCTGGCAATTTTCATTTGTTTTCATTGGACAAGATATTCAGTTAGATACTTTTAGCACCGTGATAAGAAGACACTTCAGAGGCCCCAGAAGCCATCCCAGCTATGGTCCCTGTTCATCACCTAGTTTGACACACAGGTATCAGTGGCCGCTGGAGGTCTCCTCCCTCATTCAGTCCACCTCAGAAGGAGCTATGCTCCAGAGACATCCCGGAAGCCAGAAGCAGGAAGGATGGTTGCTCTCTGAGCCTCACTAATAGACCTCTCAAGCCCCAGGAAAAACTAGACCCAGACAAACTACACAACAGAGCCGCTGCACGTTCTTAAGTGAGCTGGGCCGGCTAACCAGAGACAATGGAGAACTGGGTTGCTTGTCTTTGCAGCTGTATCAGGAATAAGGAAGCTTTAGAAGTGACCTGGTTGTAAAGGTGGGACAAATGAAAGGCAACAAAGCAAGAAACTGCAAACGTTGTGTCAAAAATCAAGCCAAAGTGTGTGTGTGTGTGTGTGTGTGTGTGTGTGTGTGTGTGTGTGTATTAAGGTAGGGTGGGAGGATTCTTAGCGATTCCAGACCAGCATAGAAAAAGAGAAGCTTGCAGCTTCAGGTCACTCCTTTTCCCAGAGAATGTGCCTACGTGCAGTTTTCTATGATAGAAATGCATGCATCAGGACCCCTTAGAGGACGGGAGTTTGCTGGTGCTGGAAGTGGTGGAGGCGTGTGGGTATAAAGGTTTGACTCCTTTCCTATAAGCAAAGGAGGTTTGCTCTGGTGCCTAATAAAATGTATTTGCACACCACTGTTCTCTTGCCATGTTCTCGGTTTGAAATCACTTCTTCTCTCACATTAGGATCCTGCATGGTACTTAGATAAATCCTATACTCTCGAGACTTCTCATTTTTCAACTGAAAGATGTTAAGAATAGTCAATATTGGGGCACCTGGGTGGCTCAGTTGGTTAAGTGTCTGCCTTCAGCTCAGGTCATGATTCCGGGGTCCTGGGATCAAGCCCCAGGTCTGGGCTCCTTGCTCACTGGGGAGTCTGCTTCTCCCTCTGCCCCTCTCCTCCCCCACTTGTGTTCTCTCAAAAAAAAAAAAAAAGAATAGTCAGTATTTCATTCCAGATTCACTGTTAGCATCATCCTTTTTGCTCTTCCTTTCAGGAGGGACCCCTCCTTTTTTATAGCTTCTAACAGAAGTAGTTAATATCATGGTATTCAAAGTGTGGTCCACAGACCAGCAGCACAGACATCATCTGGGATTTTGTAGAAATGCAGAATCTCAGTCCCCATCTCTGACCTACTAATTGAGAATCTTCATTTTAACAGGATTCCTGGGAGATTCGTATTAAAGTTTGAGAGGCTCTGGGTGAATATGTCTTATGACTCGAGATCCATATTTTTGAGCAGTGAGGAGGTAGGGCTATACATCTTGCCTCTGATAGTAGAAGCTCTCTTGATCTTCCCTGAACTAATGTGTTGAACTAAACACATTCTCCATCATGCTCTGTGATACGTACTGAGTGATAACCTCAGCTGAATACTTCAAACTCGCTGAAAACTCTCTAGAATCCACAGGGGTGTGCGTCCCCTTTAACTGAATTCAGTGTTTACCAAGAATCAGCTGTGGTTGTTCCCAAACCTGTTCATACCAGTTGTACTGGTTAATAGAATCACACACTTTAAATAAATTGAAATAGGAGTAGGAAAGATCATTTTTTCTAAGATAAATGCGTTAGAAAGACTCAGTGAAATGAAACATACTGTCAATGAGAATGTGCTTTCAAATTAGGGCAGTAAAGCTATAAAAAATTAGGAGGGAACGATAACAATGAAGGAGGAGTTTGTATTTGGATCATCTCATATACGTCTAAGTTTTTATTTTATTTAATGAACTGAAATTAGAAATTTAACATTATACTTTATATGTATGACTTATGCAACAAAGAGGATGGGAGGTTCCTCTGGACTCATGCTCAAATATTTTAAAAGGTCTTAACCCTAATTGAAAAAATTAAACATGAATATATAATCTTACATTTGAAATCAAATGAAATTGATCTTATTTCATTATAAAGCATTTATTTAAAAAATTTCCCTCTTTAAAACTGGACTGACCATGCGAAGGAAACTAGACCACTTCATTACACTATACACAAAAACAAATTCAAAATGGATTAAAGACATAAATACACAATCTGAAACTATAAAAATCCTAAAAGAGAACACAGGCAGTAACCTTTTTGACATCAGCCTTAGCAAATTTTTTCTAGATATATCTCCTGAGGCAAGGGATATAAAAGCAAATATAAACTAACAGAATTACATCAAAATTAAAAGCTTCCGCACAGCAAAGGAAACAATCAACAACACTAAAGGCAAACTGTGAAATGGGAGAAGATACTTGCAAATGACATATCCGATAAAGGGTTAGTGTCCAAAATATATAAAGAACTTATTAAAACTCCACACCCCCCAAAACAAATAATCCAATTAAAAGATGGGCAGAAGACATGAACAGACATTTCTCCAAAGAAGACATCCAGATACCAACGGACACATGAAAAGATGCAAACATCACTCAGCATCAGGGAAATGCAAACCAAAACTACAATGAGCTATCGTCTGATACCTGTCAGAATGGCTAAAATCAACAATGCAAGAAACAACGGGTGATGGCAAAGATGCAGAGAAAGGGGAGCCTTCATGCACTTTGGTGGGAATACAACTTGGTGCAGCCACTCTGGAAAACAGTATAGAGGTTCCTTAGAAAGCTAAAAGTAGAGCTACCCTACGATCCAGGAATTGCACTGTTTACCCCAAAATACAAAAACACTAATTCAAAAGGATACATGCACCCCTATGTTCATTGCAGCATTATTTTTTTTTAAAGATTTTATTTATTTATTCGACAGAGATAGAGACAGCCAGTGAGAGAGGGAACACAAGCAGGGGGAGTGGGAGAGGAAAAAGCAGGCTCCTAGCGGAGAAGCCTGATGTGGGGCTCGATCCCATAACGCCGGGATCACGCCCTGAGCTGAAGGCAGACGCTTAACCGCTATGCCACCCAGGCGCCCCCATTGCAGCATTATTTACAATAGCCAAGATATGGAAGCAGCCCAAGTGTCCAGCGATTGATGAATGGATAAAGAAGATGTGGTGTGTGTATACAATGGAATATTATTCAGACATAAAACAGAAGGAAACCTTACCCTTTGCAACGACATGGTTGGAGCTGGAGAGTGTAATGCTAAGTGAGATAAGTCAGTGAGAGAAAGACAAATACCAGAGGATTTCACCCATATGTGGAATTTAAGAAACAAAACAAATGAGGGGCGCCTGGGTGGCTCAGAGAGTGAAGCATCCAACTCTTGATTTCAGCTTAGGTCATGATCTCACAATCATGAGATTGAACCCAGCATTGATTAAAAATGAATACATAATCTCAGAGGGAAGTCTGCTTGAGATTCTCTCTCTCTGCACCCCAACTCGCATTCCATATATATATATATATATATATATATATATATATATATATATATATATATATATATATATATATATATATATATATAGGTGGCTCCCTGGGTTATTCTAAAGTGCACCAAGGTTAAGAACCAATAGTGTAGGCATACAGGTGCAGATAATTTAGGCTCAGAAATGGATTTTGATGAATTTTTCAATGTAGCCTGTTATCAGACACGAATGCTGGCCATTCATTGAATACTCACAATGCCCCAGACATGTTGCGTTGCCCTCAATACCTACCATATTTGGGGGTTACCATAACAGAGTTAAAAGATAAGTATGCATATCATTTTCAGGCATCCCAAATATCAAGTTTGGTGTTTAAAAATGCCTTATTTACCCATAACTGACCTGGGTTAATAGAATTTTTCTAGACTAAAAAAAATCTCTGGAAAATACCCAGAGAAAAACTTTATTTTCCTGGCACAGGAAGTCGATGTTTTAGTAAAATCCTGGCTCTTTTTTTTTCTTTTTTAAAGAAAATCATCCTGCTTTTCCTTTGTTTGAGAGAATCAAAATGCTGTTTATTTTACAAGCATACTAATATAAACTCAAAGACAATTGATGGAAATTTTTAATTTTTGCCTACTTAGAAAAAGGAAACATTTGGCTGATGAGTGCATCGTATTCATGTAGATGCCCTCATCCCTGAATTTTTTTCTCCTACCTCTTAAGCCAGAAGGAATTAATGATATGTCTTGCTTCATACAGTAATGTTTCTGAAAAAGTTGGATGTGATTCGAGCTATTAAATTTGCAAGACTCTCCCACTATTATTCTCTAAAGTTGTTCTTAATTAGGGCATTTTTTGCCCCTTGGGGACAATTGACAATGTCTGGAGACATATCTGTTACAACGGGGGGAGTGAGTTTGCTACTGGCATCTCGTGGGTAGAGGCCAGGATGCTGCTAAATACCCTGAAATATACAGAAGAGCCCCCACAGCAAAGAATTTTCCAGCCATAATGTCCACAAGGCTGAATTTGAGAAACCCTGCTCTAAAGTTACTACTTTTTTATCTGTTATGAACTCAAATTTTGCCCCCAGCATTTGGCCTCCTTAACGCCCTTCTAGAAATAACTCTTGTATAAAATGATAACATATAAACACAACTGTCCCAAATATGCTTTGCCTTTCAGGCAGTGGTTGTAGATTATTTCTCACTTGTATGTAAAGCATTTTGGTGTCTCATATGTATGGGGCAAATAGCAATGGAAGTCTGACCGTTATAAGGGAGATCAGAGCATCTGAAGACATCAGGGGCCAGAAAGGGGATTCCTCACATTGACCTGAAAGAATAAAGGCTTGGCCTCTTTTTCCTGGGTTCAATAAATGGCACTATGTATTTTTAATTGATGAAGCATAACTTATATTTTATAAGCTTAACACTTTTATAGATTTGCTTTGTCACTCCTTTTTTATAATACCTCTCTTAACTGGGATCCAAACCACCATGAAATGACAGTTAACTAAATCACTTCACTCAAGTTAACTTAGCAAGCAATGTATGTCTCTCTCTGTGACTGGAGCTTGGTTGGCTGGAAAGAAAATGGGGATTGGGGAAATTATCTGGTGTGTGCGAAAGAGAGAGAGAGAGAGTCCTTTGTGCTTGATACCTAGGGTGCCCACCTGTGTGTTGCTCTTCTCAGCCTCCTCCTCTTGGAAATGACTCTTACCCATCCCTCTTGTCATGATGAGTGCCATATCTGTATTTGTGGTCTTTCCAATTTCCCTCAGTTGCTTGGTGTAGGACTAGGCACCCAACCCAAGTGGGAACAACTAGAATATCTTCTCTGGGGTTTCAAACTCAAAACCAAGAGGGAATGAACCTTGACTGAAACTGAGAGGTCTGCACTGGAGCTGCAGGGACTCATGTTTCTTAGCACATAGAAGATGCTAGTTCGTCACACGAGAGGAGAACGAAGCCAGAAGAGCATGGAGAAGCACATTGCTGGCAAACCCTGCCCTCCTCCCAACTTGCTCCCCAGTTCTTCCTCTGCTTTTTTGAGAACGCTCCCCAGATCCTTCTGACTTTCTTTCTCTTAAGTCAGTGTAAGGTTCTGTGACTTGGGACCAAGAGAGCCATGACAATACAGTGGCCTTCCCTGAAAATGAATTCCTTGAGATCCCCACACACAGACGTCCCCAAGTGAAAATAAAACCACAAACCCCAGAGTGTATCTGTTTGCAGGAGGGGGGTTCTGGTAATTAGCTTAGATTGCAACAAATGGCACTCACAGACTGTTGGCTCTGCGTGTGTGCTCTAAGATTGGTGTTTACCCTATTAGATTCCAATTTAAGAATGTCATAAAGTTTATCAGTGAGCAAATGGAAACTAGCAAGAACACATATATAAGTGGTGAGAGGCGTGTGCCTTGATCCATAGGTTTTTTTACACTTCAAAAAGAAAATTACTTTCTATTGGCTTGATAGCAAAGGGGACACAACCATACTCCTCCACTGAAACTTGGTGATGGTTGGGTATTTTTAGCAAATGAGTTGTCAGCAGAAAGGCTTCATTAGACCCATCAGGATATCTGCCCATGAAGAACGAATCCCAAACTGTACTGACAGTTTCCTTGAGCCAAAATGATGAAGCACCTCTGACAAGAGCCATATTGTGCTCCCCATGGGAGGAGTGTGAGGAACAAAAGAGACAGTCTGATCTTCATTTGGTCAGGTTAATATTGACACAGCTTAGAAAAATCAGAAGTGTGTGTAATGTACCCGTACAGCTAGTGCTCTGGAGACTTGACTGGTGGTTTCCATAAATCAGAATGGGTACCCAGAGAGGAAGGGAGGTTTCCTGCTTTCTCGAAATATTGTTCAAACTAGATGATTTATTTTTACAAAGAAAAATAAATAAAGCTGTAAGTTTTCAAGCTCATGGCTCAAAACAAGCCAATGGGGATTTTTTTTAACATCTATACACAATTATGGAAATAATTCAGTATTATTATCTGGTAGCTGGAGTGTTGCCCAGGTTCCACCATTTCAAAAATAAAGCATGACTAATGAGTGGATTTTCCATTACGCCTGGGTCCTGAGTTATTCATTCCCATATAGAAGTCCTTATAAACACACATAAATTCTAACAAAAGGGCCCTTAAGGGGGAGCAACAGTGTAGCCCTTTTCCTGCCGAGTCCTTGCATCCATCTTGTATCGAAAAGTTTTGATGATTATGGGTCTGTCCTTAAAGAAAATGTAAGTAAGGCTGAGCTCGTTAATGATCATGACTTATTTATCTTTAATGGGTTGTGAACCTCCCCACATGCAAGTATTCAATCTACTATCAACTAGTTGTGAGAGTCTGCCTAGGACATCTCTATGAAATACAGTATATAAGATCATTCTTCAGGGTCACTCTCTGTGGTTGTAACATTGGTTTCCTTTATGATGGAGACAGTAAGGATGGGGCAAGACTTCAACTTGCTTAACTTCAGGTTCATCTGAAACCAATCCACTTCATTTTAAGAAGGTCTTAATTTAAACCTGTGCTTCCGGATAAACTATTTGCCCCTCCTCCTCTCCTTCTCTCTCTCTCTCGCTCGCTCTCTCGCTTCATTAATCATATGGTTATAGGAGGTAATAACAATTTGTCCCATGACATGAAAACAGTAATTTTCAGCAAGCATGTGCTCTCTCCTTCTATTTTTGAATTCTTTGATCCAAAAGATGACCTTACTACGGTGATTGTTTAAAAGACTCTTGGTTTCTCCTCTAATACTTATGACATGCTTGACCTACACTGAAGCATCTCTCTGCAGATTGATACATTATTTTGTCTTTGATGGTTATGCTTTTATTGGAAGACTTTGCTTGAAGCGATGGTGATATTGTAGGTTCTTCTGTTAACTTTAAAAACAAAAACTGCCAGTTATTTTACCAGCAAAAATGGGTTTATTGAGGAATAACAGAGAATTGCAATCCAGGTCAAACAAGCTATGCTGGCAAACCATAGGCAAGTCAGCGGAACAACAGAGAGGAATGCTCTTTTATAGAGGACGTCGGGAGCAGGGAAGGCTGTTTGTTATAAACAAAAAGTCCATTGGGAATAAACTGCGAGTTTGAAGTATTGTGGCTTTTCATTGGCTGAGCTGTGACAGTCTCTCGTTGGCGGGTGTTGCCAGGGGAGAGGAAAGCCTTTCTTGCTCCTGCCGGGGTAGTAAAGTAGTGTTTATGTGCAAAGTCTGTCTCTTCCTATTGGGTCTACAATTGATAACAAGTGGTAAAGTGTGAGAGCTTCCCCTATTGCTCTCCTGACATCATTCTAAATGAGGTTCCCTTTGTTAGTTTGTTTGTTGTTGTTGTTTTTTTGCTTTTTTCCCCTTTAATTAATTTTCACACTTCCTATTAAGATACCCGTTCCCTACTGGTTAAAAATTACCTCTTTTGTCTCCCCAGTCATCTTCTGCAATCCTAATTCCTGGTTTCTCTGGGCTTTTGAGCAGAAGAAAAGTAATGTTGGGAGCATCCTTAGATAGAGTTTTTATATCCTGAATGTAATGAGATTCTTCCATTGTGTGTCGAATCCACCAAAGGAAGCAAAACTACATGAGGGGAACTCTGGGTAACCCATGACCATGCCAGTTCTCCTGCTTTTTATGTTTTCTGTGCACATATGCATGCCCAACTTTTTAAAATTACATATTGCTGCAAGAACGTCACAACATTCTTCTTCATAGCAGTTTCTTTGAGTTTTCAATTTTAGGCGTATACATACAGGTCATGATCAGCCTACACATATTTTAGAGAGTAGATGAAAAATTGGAAATTGGTCATAAAGCATGATAATACTGAATCATCAAAAAATGTAAGCAGCTCATTATTATTAGCATTTGTTAAAATCAAGGGTGTGGCTTGCTGGTGTATAGTAATGAGGGCGAATCGATAGTAGGTAGTCATAAATGGAGTGGCAAAAAAGTGGTTTTTGTTCCATCAAAAACAGAATTCACTAGTCATATCTCTGGCAATGAAGAATTTTCTCATTCAAGAATAACCTGGAGGTTAGAACATGGGTTCGACCCCTATTTTTCACATTAGTTCCTTTCCCTCTCAGAGCCTCCTTTTTCTCCGTGTGAAGGAGAGATGATGTTACCCACTTCATCAGGGCATCTTAAAGCTTAAATGAGATGATGCAAAGCATGTAACAGAGAACTTAATGAAGCCACAGTGCTTGATTAAATTATGATAGACAAAAAAAAAATTATGATAGGCAATTTACTCTGGGTTTAAAAGAAAATCATATCGATATACATGTGTTACAGACTCATTTATATAATGTAGCATTTTTAATTTTCACAAAATCTTTTCACAATAGAGCTCTCTCTTTAGCTATGAAAAATATTATGTACTGTCTGACTCTATTTTCAAGATATGATGTATAATATAGTTTTAATAGACCCAGTGAAGTTTTTACTACTAAAATGCCTTGGCGAGCGTATAAAAATAAGGACAATACAGCTTTTTTTTTTTTAATGACATCTGGTAAAAACATGGGAAATATCTTTGCTTACCAATTAAAGAGTGTATGGAAAACAGAATAAATGAAATCTCTTAATTTATGCATTTTGTGTTCTCATAAATCATTTTCCTGTCAAAATTATCAGGCTTTATTATTGCTGAATATTTTAAACATCATAATGGAATTTTGGTAGCATAAATCATAAAGCTTTCAATTAGAACATTTGTGTACACACCTCAGCATTTTTCTTATATCTTGATGAAAAAAAAATAGTCCTCAGTCTAGAAATAAATCCATGCAGAGTATAAATGTCAAACTATACTCTTAAATTTCAGTAACTCAGCAATCCATGCTGGTCACTGGGCTTGCAAGGTAGTTATGGATTGTCAAACTGTGTTTCTAAGACTCACTGTTCCCCCAAAATGAAGCTCTACATGTTTCTGTTTCATCTTCGGAATGATTTTTATCCTACCTGCAAAAAAAAATACCTGCTCACTTGATTTTTCTATTTCCTATAAGAAGAAAAGAATCTCAAATGTAATAAATCCTGGCATAGCTTGTCCATGACATTAGAAAAGAATTTATTTCCTTTAGTAAAAGCCTTACTCAATATATTTCATTTTTTTAAATGTTTTTTTATTGTATTATGTTAGTCACCATACAGTACATCCCTGGTTTCTGATGCAAAGTTCGATGATTCATTAGTTGCGTATAACACCCAGTGCTCCATGCAATACGTGCCCTCCTTACTACCCATCACCAGTCTATCCCATTCCCCCACCCCCCTCCCCTCTGATACGTTGTAAGAGAGACAACGGTTTCTGGATTATGTGTGTAACCCAGAATGCCAGACCTAAATAGAAAGTGTTAGCATGAGGAGTAACATCGACTGAAGGGCATGTGGCACTTGGAGGTGACAGTGGAAATGAAAGAACAGGCTCAACGCATGGTGACTTAGCAGAAGGAGAAATCACGACACAATTTTTTGATCCTTTAAAAGCTGTTATTTATGTATGGACAAACAGAAGCTCATTCACTGACTGTAACTTGGAATTAAAGATAAAGATTCCAGGGGCGCCTGGGTGGTTCAGTCGGTTAAGCGGCTGCCTTTGGCTCAGGTCATGATCCCAGGATCCTGGGATCCAGTCCTGCATCAGGCTCCCTGCTCAGGGGGGAGCCTGGTTCTTTCTTCCCCTCTCTCTGCCTCTCCCCCTGCTTGTGCTCTCTCTCTCCCTGTCAAATAAATAAAAAAATCTTAAAAAAATTAAGGTTCCATTAATGAGATAAACACTGTTTACCCATTTTTAAAAATCTTGAATCATTTTTAAATGACTTTGCTTCACATTTAACTTTGTGTAACTCCCTCTATCCCCTCACCTTTAAAAACTTTACATGCAAGTCACTTAAGTGACTTAAACATGTGTGTGACTATCACATGAAAGTTCATATATATTATAAAGGATATAAGGCAAGAAATTTTAATAAGAATAACCAGTTCCTATACCAAAATTTGTAAAAGAGCAGCATTCTATTCTTTTGTGCGACTCTTTCATAATTCGTGTAACCATTTCTCTGTTGTTGGACATTTAGGTTGTTTCTAAGTTTTAGTTATTAAAGTTAATAACCCGGTGAACAGCTTTGTCCACAAACCTTTTGTGCGCATATCTGATTATTTCTTTAGAATGTGTTTCAAACAGTGTATGAGAATGCCCCTTAGGAAATTTTTGCCAATAATAGGAAAAGAGAAGATGAAACATTTTACTATCAAAGGATTTCTTTGATTATCAGTGAGCTCAGATATTTATCGGCATTTGTATTTCAATTGTGAATGTCTCACGTTCAACTGTTTTTCTATTGCTATGTTTACTTTTTCCCATTGATTTCTAAGAACTCGATTTTGAGGACATTAGGACTTCTGCCTCCCAATTAAAAAATAAATAAAATGATAATAAATAACAATTGCATTGAAAACTTTTGAGTAGCTATAAGCAGAGAATGTCTGCTTACATTTTTAAAAGCTCTCTCTTGGTGCAGCTACAGGGAGACCAGTCAGAAGGCTGTCACCGCGGGGCGCCTGGGTGGCACAGCGGTTAGGCGTCTGCCTCCGGCTCAGGGCGTGATCCCGGCATTATGGGATCGAGCCCCACATCAGGCTCTTCCGCTATGAGCCTGCTTCTTCCTCTCCCACTCCCCCTGCTTGTGCTTCCTCTCTCGCTGGCTGTCTCTATCTCTGTCGAATAAATAAAATCTTAAAAAAAAAAAAAAAAGAAGGCTGTCACCTCAGTTCAAGCAAGAGATGATGGTGACCATGGCTAGGACAGTAATAGAGATGGAGAGAAGTGTTTGGACTTGAACTATGTTTTGGAAGTAAAGTTCATAGGATTTGCTGATGGATGAGGAATGAGAAAAGAAAAGAATCAATGATCTCTAGTTGTTTGGCTTGGGAAACGGGATGCCTCGTGGTGCCATTTAATGATATGGAAGAGCCTGAGATGGAGGTAGGGTTTGCTTTGTTTTGTTTTTGTTTTTTGAGACACTTATTAGACATTTATGTGGAAATACCATATGGATAGGCAAGGGTAGAGTTCAGGTGGATGTAGCTTGCTAGTCACTGGCAGACAGATGGTGTGAAAGCAGGCAACTGGACCACCTGGGTGGCTCAGTCGGTTAGGCATCTGCCTTTGGCTTGATCCCGGAGTCCTCAGATCGAGTCCTGTATTGGGCTCCTTGCATCGGGCTCCTTGCTCACTGGAGAGGCTGCTTCTCCCTCTGCCTGCCACTCTTCCTGCTGTGCTCTCTCTCTCTCTGACAAATAAGTAAACAAAATCTTTAACAAAGAAAGAAAGAAAGAAAAAGCAGGCAAGCAAGCCAGGCAACTGGATGAGATCCCCGAAGAGAATGTGTAGATAAAGAAGAGAAAAAAGTTTGAAAATACAGTCTGAGGAATGAACATTTAGAGATTGAAAAGGAAGAGGGACAAGCAGAGTTGGCCTAGGAGTAGCCTGGGAGCTGAGAGAAAAAACAAGGAGAGTGTGATGTCAGCAAAGTGAAGGAATGACGTGTTTCAAGAAGGAGGGAGAGGCAACCTCAGGGAGTTCTTTGGAGAAGTCACATAAAGTAAGAACAGGAAAGTGATTATTGGATATTGCCACCTGGAAGTGATGGGTACTTTTGAGAAGAGCAGTTTCAATGGAAGGATGGAAGCAGAAACCAGCCAGAGGGATAGAGGATAGGAATGTATGACCAATGTCAGAAGAATGGGTTTTTCTCTCTCTGGGAATAGCCATATTTCAATTCTCAAATATCTACAAGACATTAGTTAGATCACCTTTATTTCATGAGATGCACTACAGCTACCAGCACGTAGCATAAAGACTCAATTTTTCAGAGCAATGGAATAAGAGCTAACACAGGATTTTTGTGAGAGAATGGAATTTTCCACTGCATTTGTCTGCAAACTTTCAACCACAAATGTAATAAATCTCCTGGACACTATCACTGTCACTATCTCGGTTGTTACATGAGTTAAAGTAGAGCCGTATCATTTGTTTCCCTCTTCTTGTCAACACAATCATCAACCTCACCTTGGCTTTTGGCTGGGAAGTAATAAAGCCTTTTTCTCCCCACACTTCCGGGGTCTTCCAACTCATTCCAAAACTAGAAATCACTCGGGCAAAAGGACTCGTGACCTCTAAAAATGTTTAATAATCGAATCTTTGGACCCGTGGGTGACAAAGGACAAAGGACAAATGGCAGCACTTCCCATTCTTCCTGGTTGATGTATTGGAATAGGCTGGGTTTTGTGCCAGACAGTTAGTTCCCAGCCATAATGATTAGTAAAGTAACTTTGTAAATTCCGCGCAGCAATCTCAGGTTGGGGTCCTGCTGCTAAGGTGGAAGGCTGTATGGTGGGGGCGGGGGTGTAAGTTAAGGTAGGAGCTCTTCATTTTCTAAACCTTTGGCAAGTTGAGTGAGCTATACATACGTGTATGTATATAATTTTAACTGAAGGTGGAGGAGACATTTTGGAGACATTTGAGCAGATTAACAAATAGTATTTGTATACATGTAACTAAAACAGTAATTTATCAGGTAGAAGGCAGATGGGGGAATAAAATGCCAACCTGTATCTACAGTTGGGTTGTGTTGATGATGAACTGCTGTTTATTCAGGGCCAGCCTAGCTTGTCAGCAACATAAGAGCCGTGGTAGCACATGACTCCCCGCGTAGCTAGAAGACAATAATAAATTATCTCCTATGCAAACAGCACCGGCATAAAAGCAGAACAAACAGACTCTGCCTGCCAGATTCCTGAAGATTCTCACTCATTCCCTTGTTTGATGCTGTTTTCAACCTGGTCCTAAAGCCAGTAAGATCATCTCTGGTTTGGACAATTATAGGAGGGTCGATGGGACATAGTTGTTGACGATCGCCGTTTGGAGGTAGCCTAAATGATTCACATAAATCTTTGTTTTCTCAATACTTCATGTGGTCGTACGGATTCGGGGGCCACCCAGAAGAGAACTGGGTGTCACGCAAAGGAGCATGATCCGAAGAATCACTCGAGGTAACTAATGAAAAATACAGAATCTTGGACCCAATCCTCGACCTGATAAATGAGAGCTTCCGGCCACGTGGCTCAGAAATACACAGCTGCCCCGGGGTGATTTTTATGATGAAGGCTGCGGGAGGAACAAAATGCTGAGGGTGTGAGTTAGTAAAAGTCCCAGGAAAATGACAGCATTGAAAGAACCCAAGGGGTTACCCAAGGTAAATACATCGAAGAATAAATGCCTCCCTTTTTGAAATGGCTTTTCGATTTCCAGCGTGCATTCGAATCACCTGGGATTTTTGGAAAATGTAGTTTCTGCTTCAATAGGTCTGGGGCGTGGCCTGAGACTGCATTCCTGACTAGATGCTTGGTGTTGCCAATGCTGCTGGACTTAAGTCCGGCAAGATCCTAGAGTCGTCATTTGCACACAGAAGAATCCGAACAGATTGGAGCTCAGCCAACAGTTCCGAATAGCAAATGTTCCACAAGTATGGCTTTGAATAATGCTGAATCTACTGAATCCTAGTCTTGTGCTCAGCTACCAGGAAAACCTGCCTTCTTTTGTTCAAGTGACCTAGCTGGGAGTCCCATGATCATTGTTATTGTATGTGAAAAATCTTTTAGTAGTGTTGCATCTTCTTTCAAGTTCAAGTGTTGCAACTTCTTTCAAGTCTTGTCTGGCCTCTTAGGGGCCTCATAAACCTCGACATTCAACTCAGCAGAATTACAGAGTACATGTGTTATGGATATTTTAAGCAGCCGGTAAATGAGCCACAAATATGAACTCCACAAGTTTCAAAGAATGACCACATACAAACATAAATCTGGGCACGGAAAATGCCCGCATCTCTACGCACTGCACTCCGTGGCTCCCCGTCGTGGTTATCTGGGGAGGGTGTACGTGGCACCTCCACTTTCCATGGTATATATTTCTGTGTCACTTTAATACTTTACCACTGGTACACACAGTTCTGATGCCTTTTATATCAGAACAAAAATTGATAGAATTCTTTGTATCTCTTGAGTGCACATCGTGGTGATTTCAGCTGAGCAGTGCAGTCAACTGTCAGTGGATTGTCTATGATGATCATATATATGTGTTGTGATAGAGGGCCATGCAGCAAAGGCTGATTTTGTGTGTCTGTCTCTCCAGTTATTTAAAAACATTTTTTAAGGGGCACCTGGGTGGCTCAGTCGGTTAAACGTCTGCCTTTGGCTCAGGTCATGATCCCGGAGTCCTGGAATCATGCCCATCTTGGGCTCCTGGCTTATTAGCTGGGAGTCTGCTTCTCCCTCTCACTTTGCTCCTTCTCCTTCCTCCTGATCCTGCTCTCTTTCGCTTGCTCTCTCTCTCTCTCAAATAAATAAATAAATAAAATCTTTAAGACAAAAGCAAAAACATTTTTTGAGCAACTAGTATATGCCAGGGATTATGCTAGGGGCTAACATATGGTCTTCAGTTCCTTTCTTTAAGAAAGAGAAACAACTATGCCCACAAAGTGGTTCTCGTTGCTGTTAATAAAACTGAAAAAAGCCAGCACATATCTGAAGATGATGTGAGCCCCAGGTTTGTGGTAGCGGGCTCCTTTTCCGCAGTGACTTATTCCTTCTTAGCTACCACATAAAGCAAGAAGATCTGATATCATAGCCCTTCCATAAATCTTCCAGACTCCTGCACTGGAATAAAAAGCATACAGTTAACTCAGCTAGATTCATCCATAGGGGATTCTTCTTGGCATTAGAATAACCATTGGAAAACAATTATAAAAAAAGAACAGTAATTTCCTCCTATTTTTCTAGTGATCTGTTGTAATAATAGTCAGCAGCTATTCCTAATCCTGTGAACAATAAAAGGAAAAGTATTTTTTACAAAGTCAACTTTCGAATAAATATTTTAGGAAAAAACTGTTAAGACATTTGTTCCTTGTCTGAACTATCTTAATAATGGCCAAGACTCCTGGGGCACCTGGGTGGCTCCGTCAGTTAAGCCTCTGACTCTTGGTTTCAGTTCATGATCTCAGGGTGAGATGGAACCCCATGGGGGCTCTGCCCATAGAAGGAAGTCTGCTTGGGATTCTCTCTCTCCCTCTCCCTCTGTACCTCCTCCCCCGCTCCTCCCCACCAGCTCACACACACTCACTCTCTCTCTCTCTTAAAAAAATAAAAAATAAGGGCCAAGACTCCTTCCTTCCTTGTGTTAGGAAAACAAACAAGCAAAGGACATTTTAAGGCATAGCATGAAAGTTTGCAAACTTGTGTGTTTCTCTCGCTTGCATCTGATAATAAATAGCCATCACCATACATCATAACTCGGGACAAATTTGTGGCACAACTCCCTGAAGCGAGGCAGTCTGGCCTTAATATCAACTTGCCTGTTGTTGTTTCAGAACTGTATGTTTCACAGCAATATCAGCAGTGACTTGAAAGCATTTGCAGACAAGTTCGGTTTTGATGTCCTCATCCTCCTGGCCACCTACCTGTCGGAGGAAGAGCAGCCCAGACGTCAGATCGCTGTGTACTCCCAGAACCTCGAGCTGTGTAGTCAGGTAAGGACCTCCTTCACTGCCGCCCGTTTGCTTCCTAACCTGCTGGCTGTCCCAACACGCGGCAGGACGTGGGAATGGATGGGTGGCTCAAAGAAATGGACCCAAGAGATAAGGTCCCAAAGTGTGAGTTTTAAGAAATGTTGGGGTTACTTTACACATTGGGCCATTTTTGTATGTATGTATGTATGTATGTACGTATTTTCTATTTAAAAATTTTCAGGGCTTTACTTCAGAGTTTTAGTTTTCAGTTTTGAGGCTATATCACCCAAAAATCACCTAATTAGAATTGGCAGTGGGATAAATATTGGCCCTTTTTAAAAATTTGAGGTGTAATTGACATCTAACATTATATTAGTTTCTGGGGTACAGCATAGTGATTTGATATTTGTGCATATTGTGACGTGATCAACAGTGTAAGTCAAGTTAACATTCATCACCATGCATAGTTACAAAAAAAAAATTTATGTGATGAGGACGTTTAAGATCCACTCTCTTAGCAACTTTCAAATATATAATACAGTATTGTTAACTATAGTCGCCATGCTGTACATTACATCCCCAGGACTTATATATTTTGTAACTGGAAGCTTGTATCTTTTGATACTTCACCCCCTCCCCCAACACAAGGCCCTTTTTAAATTTTTATTTTAAAATTTATTTTGTAGTGAAGTATAGTTGACACTCAATGTTACATTAGTTTCAGGTGTAGAATATAGTGATTCAGCAACTCTGTATTTTATGCTGTGCCCACAAGCGTGGCTCCCAACCGCCCGTCATCACACAACACTCATATCATTGACTATATTCTCTGTGCTGTGCCTTTCATCCCCATGACCACAGGGGGCGTTTTAAAAGATCCCCATATTTATTTGTCTTCTAGACCAAATCCATAGAAAAAAAGAATCTATCTTTTTCACCCAAAGAAAGGCAAGTCCTCTTGGGGGTGATGTTTCGTTGAGGACTGCTACTTGGTTATACCTAAAAAAAATTTAGTCCCCATCTTAAATTTAGTCCCCAGTGTTTCATAACTGGTGATCTAATGCTTTGATCAAAATTGGCTTGTCTCCAAGTGCTATAATTCTGACTGGGTCAGAAGAGGAGTCAGCTCCTCTTGGTTGATAATTGAATTTTTTAACCCAACGTTTTGGAAATAATATAGGAAGTAGACAAAATTAATCAAAATAGGGCACTGGCTATACCGAACCAGGTGTATTTAACAACTAATATGAGAACCTACATGATTCCTTATAATACAGACAACATGAACATAGAACAGTTTCATCACCATCTTTCCTCCCTAATGGATTAGACACCTGTCTATGTGCAGGTGGCTACAGGCAAAGTCTCACGAGACTCCTTTCTCATTCTACGTCCTCACTTGCTGTCCCCCAAGAGATCCGTGTTGGCTGTATTGCATGTGACCGTAGGTACTCATGGACTCCTTTGTGCATTCTCAAGTCCAAGTGTGAAAGAAGAAAGAGCCCCTCTCTGCTCCTGCTTCAGATGTAGCCCCCCTTCTGACCCTCACACACCTATGCATTGTACCACTGGCCTATGGCTTTTTCAATGCTTTGCTCTGCACTGGGTTTCCAAGCTGAATTTTATGTCTAGTCACTGGTTTCCTAGGGACCAACTTAACATCTCTCAAGCCTCCATAGTGGTGGTGGTTTTCAAAGCGCTTTTAGTACCAAATAGGTTTAAAACTTGGTTACTCTTAAACAGACAAAAGTGGAGAAGCAGGTGAAGGGATTAGAAGCCCTGGAGCCCACTCTGCCTGCCTCTCCTCTTCCCCATGCACCGCCCCCATCACCTGAGAGACAGTTCCTCTGAATCTTGAGCAACATAAGGTCAAGACTACCCTAGAGGAAACCCTCTGTGTCCAGGTGACCACAGTTGATTAAGGGTCAGCTTCTGCAGAGTTCACAGCGTGGCTCCACCACGTGTCACCTGCGTGGCGTTGGTCAAGGTATCTGACCAACCTTGCTATGTCCCGATGTCATCATTGGCAAAACAGGGATAAAGAATCCCTGCCTTGCACAGAATTATTGTGAGAATTAAAGGAGATACCACATATAAAACCTTAGAACTATGCCTGGCATATGGAAACAATAAATGTTCGTTATTATTACTATTAAAGTGAGCTCCATAGTTATTTTCAGTGTTTTTGCTATCACTTCCACTAATCCTGTTGGGCCATTTCAAAAGTCCAGTGTGTAAAATATTCCTGACGTTACCTAAAAATCATACAGCTGAGGTCCAGTTCTGCCCTCACACTGGCTGTCAAACATCCTCTTGGCCTCTGAGGGAGCTTTGTCTGTTCTGGGTTCCATGTGGATGCTTCCGGGCGGCAGGAAGAGACAGCTGGGCCTCACGTGCTGTTGGAAATCTCCACCCCTGGTAGCTTCTCTTTCCTATTTTCTCCTTTGCTTTATGAGGCTTTCAGAGGTAAAAGCAGGTGCTGGGTGCCTCCTCCCGCCCCATTTCCCCTCATGCCCACACTCGTTCCCCCTAGTTCTTCTCAGCATCCAGCATTATCTCTGCTTTTTGCAAACTTGAGTTTCACTCCTGTTGGAAGATGATGATATATTACACCAAGGAGAGGATTTAAATAGTTTAAATCTCTTAACCTGTAACTTTCAGGAGCAAACAACGTTGAGCAGCTGAATTTTGAGTTAAAAGAAAAGCCAATTTGATGGGATTGTAGAAAGAGGCGGTGGTATTTTAAGTGGGACTTTCCACGCCTTATATTACATGTCTTACAAACAACTGGTCTTCAGTTGTTTGAGATCTTATTTGTAGACTGATGTGCACAGATTAATTTTATATTAAGAAAAATTAAGAAAGACAAATTGCAAAGAGCAGAGTGCCCGAGTGCTCACACGAACCCCTGTGCCTCCCTGACAGATTTGCTGTGAACTGGAAGAATGCCAGAACCCTTGCCTCGAGCTGGAGCCCTTTGAATGTGGCTGCGATGAGATCCTGGTGTACCAGCAGGAGAACCCTTTGGTGACCTGTGATCAGGTGGTCCTTCTGGTCAAGGAAGTCATCAACAGGAGGTGCCCAGAGATGGCCTCCAACAGCAGGACGTCCTCGACAGAAGCCGTGGCAGGCAGCGCCCCTCTGTCCCAGGGATCTTCTGGGATTATGGAGTTGTATGGTTCTGACATAGAGCCACAACCCAGCTCTGTGAATTTCATAGAAAACCCTCCAGATCTGAGCGATTCTAACCAGGCTCAGGTGGATGGGAACATAGACCTTGTCAGCCCAGATAGCGGCTTGGCCACCATTAGAAGCAGCCGTTCATCCAAGGAGAGCTCGGTTTTCCTCAGTGATGATAGTCCAGTGGGAGAAGGTGCTGGGCCTCACCACAGCCTCCTCCCAGGGTTTGACTCCTATAGTCCTATCCCTGAAGGAGCAGTCGCAGAGGAGCATGCCCGGTCTGGAGAACACAGTGAATCCTTTGATCTCTTCAACTTTGACCAAGCGCCCATGGTTTCTGGGCAGTCCCAACCATCTTCCCATTCTGCAGACTACTCTCCCGCAGACGACTTCTTCCCCAATAGTGATTCATCAGAAGGACAACCCCCCACCGAGCCTAAAGAAATCAATGGGCTAGGGATGGACGTCTCTAATTATTCATCCAGTTCACTTTTGTCAGGGGCCGGCAAAGATAACCTTGTGGAATTTGATGAGGAGTTTGGTCAGAGACAAGAAAGTCCCCAGGATCACTCTGAAAGAAATTTGAGCCTGACAGGTTTTGTGGGAGATAAATCTCCTTCCCCAGAAAGGCTAAAAAATATTGGAAAGAGAGTCCCACCAACACCTATGAATAGCTTTGTAGAAAGCTCACCATCTACCGAAGAACCAGCTGTACTCTATCCAGAAAATGCGACCCAAAAAGCAATAGACGCAGGTCACGTAGGGCCACCTCAGACCCGTGCGAGGTGCAGCAGCTGGTGGGGTGGTTTGGAAATCGACTCTAAAAATATTGCAGATCCATGGAGTTCCAGTGAACAGGAGTCTGTCTTCCAGAGCCCCGAGTCATGGAAAGATCATAAGCCAAGCGCAGCGGATAGGAGAGCCTCAGATTCTATATTTCAACCAAAGAGTCTTGAATTCCCAAAGTCAAGTCCCTGGGAGTCGGAATTTGGTCAGCCTGGCCTTGGCAGCAACACTCCTCAAGACCAAAATGAGGACAATTTGCAGTTTCAAAACATGCCCCTGGAGAAATCGAATTTGCCCAACGCTTCTCCTCAGGGCACAAATCACCTTATAGAAGACTTTGCTGCCTTGTGGCGCTCTGATGGCTCTCCCACAGCGATGCCAGAGCCGTGGGGAAATCCTACAGAAGATGGCGCCCCAGCTGCTGCGGTGTCATTCCCAGCCTGGAGCGCCTTTGGTAAAGAAGATGGCGCCAAAGCTCTGGCAAATACCTGGAATCTGCACCCAACCAGTGGTGAGACACCTTCTGTGAGGGACCCGAGTGAGTGGGCCATGGCAAAAAGCGGGTTTTCTTTTCCTTCAGAAGACAATTCACCCAGTGAGGCAAATAATGAAGAAATCTGGGGCAAGAAGAACCTCGACCCCAGGGATAACATCCTTATAACTGGAAATCCCAGCTGTGATCTGGATCACGCGTGGAATAGTTCCAAGCCGACACAGGAAGATCAGAATGGTGTAGTGGATCCAAAAATTAGGGGGAAGGTGTATGAAAAGGTCGATTCCTGGAACCTTTTTGAGGAGGGTATCAAGAAAGGAGGGTCAGACGTCCTGGCACCTTGGGAAGATTCCTTCTTATATAAATGTTCCGATTACAGCGCATCCAACATGGGGGACGATTCGGTGCCTTCCCCCTTAGATACCAACTACTCCACGTCTGACTCTTACACTTCGCCAACATTTGCTGGAGACGAAAAAGAAACAGAAAACAAGCCATTTGCTAAAGAGGGAGGCTTGGAGTCAAAAGACGCTAACTCTGCCACAGGGGAGATGGAAATACCTCCTCAGTCCCCAGAGCAGCCACCTAGAAATCGAATTAGCTCAGGTCCTGGGAACCTAGAAATGTGGGGTTCCCCTGATGCAGATAATAGTTCTCAAATAAATATGTCTTATAACTCCGATAAAGATTTACTCGAGACAGAGCCCACGGATGATAAGAACATCTCCCTGGAGGATGACATCGGGGAAAGTAGCCTGTCCAGTTACGACGACCCCAGCATGATGCAGCTCTACAATGAAACCAACCGACAGCTCACGCTTCTGCACAGCAGCACCAACTCCCGCCACGCGGTCCCCGACAGCCTCGACTTGTGGAACAGGGTGATTCTGGAGGACACGCAGTCCACTGCGACCATCTCCGATATGGATAACGATTTGGACTGGGATGACTGCAGTGCGGGTGTGGCCATCTCCAGCGAAGGCCAAGCACAAGGATACATGGCTGAAGGTACTGAACCTGAGACCCGATTTTCCGTGAGACAGCTGGAACCATGGGGTGTGGAGTATCAGGAAACAAATCAGGTAGACTGGGAACTCCCTGCCTCTTCCGAGCACAGCGAGAACCCTCCTGCCAACGAATATCACACCCTGAATGAAAAAAGTGGGCAGCTAATCGCAAATAATATTTGGAATTCCGTCATGAGAGATAATGACATGTCTTCATTAATGTTACCAGGCCCATCATATGTTACAGACTCTGAACAACACAGATCACCTCCTGAAACTCCCAACTCAGCAGAAAAAATTAAGGACGGTTATATCCCAGGGCTGCTAGAAGCTTCTGGAGGCAACGAGTCAGGAGCACTTGATCCCAATAAGCAGGACACAGGCAAAGGGACCCTGCCAAGTGATGGGGCATCCTGGGCAACCAACCTTGAGAATCCGGGGCATTTTGCACACTCAGATCATCAGAAAGGTCCTAGCTACGGACAAAGCGAAGGTGAGGAGGAAGCCCGTGGAGCTGTTGCTAGGGCGCACCCCAGTGAGGAGGACATGCTAGGTAGAGCCTCGGGGATTTCTGGAAAAGGGCAAAGTGACCAGGAATGTTCTTCCCCAGTGGCATCTCAACATCAAGAAATCTGTGACGAATCGGGCAAAATCAGCTCTCGCTCAGTCGCTTCCAGTCCTCAGACTGAGGAACCCCAGGAGGTTTTAGAGCACGAGAGGGGGCCTTACAATCCAGATCCCTGTGATGGGCACGCAGAGGTGTCCACCAACGACCCACGGGCCCAAGACACCTGGGAAAAGCACCTCATGTATCACAGAAATTCAGGTGAAACCACTGAGATTTCAGGTGGGCTGAATTTAACAAAAACTGTATCTTTACCTGAAATGGATCTTGAGAAAAATGAAGAATGTAACGTTCTGGAGCCAGAGAGAGTGAACCAAGAGCCACCCCATGAATGTCCCCAAAGCCTTGACATTTGGGATGCCTCTGTGGACGGTGACGTGCAGGTCAATTTACCAAGTTCTGAGATACCTAAGAATCTTGAATTTGAGAGTACTGAAAACAGCCCTCCAGGAGCTAATCCATCCGGAAATTATCGCAGAGATAGTATTTCTAGTGAGTATACACATTCGAGTGCATCCAGTCCTGGCCTAAACAATTCTTCAGCTGCATTGCCTTCCTGGGACCAGGGACCCAATTCAGGGCATCAGAAGCAGCATCAAGATGATTGGAGCAAAGAGAATCACCAAGAATCTGCACTAATTACTACTGACAGCCAAGTAGAAGTAATTACTGAAATGAAGGACCTGGAGAAAACCAGAATGGACAGGTTGGAAAAGAGCTTAGATCACAAGGTTCCTAAATTTTTAGAGATTTGGAACGACTCCACAGATGGCGATTCCTTTTCCTCTTTATCCAGCCCTGAAACAGGCAGATATTCAGAATATTCCGATGCCTATCAAGAGAGAAATCTAGTGGTTAGCCGTCAGGAGAAAAACGAGCATGACATTTCTAAAACCGTACAGCCAGAGGATACCAGGTTCATCGCAACGAGCTCAGGTTCTGATGATGACAGCATCGGCGATGAAGAGTCAGTGGAGAAAGAGATCCCTTTGGGCACTTGCCAAGCTGCTCAGAGTGAACCCAGGGCTTGGGACTCACTGAATGAACCTAGTAAGTCCCTGGCCACAGCGGATCCCAATGATGCATTTTCTGCCTACGGAGGCAGTTCAGAACCCACAGAGAATAAGTCAACCCCAATCTGTGACAATCAACAAAACAGCCCTGATCACTGGAATTTCTCACCACTAAAGCAGACTGAACTGCAGATCACAGTAGTGGATAAGGAGATGAGATCTCCGGAAACAGAGAAGACAGGAGATACCCTATGGCAAATCTCCCCCCAAAGTGAATCGAAGAATGAGAATTATTCTAAATCCGAAATGCTTGGCTTCTCAGCCGAGAGCACTGAGTGGTGGAACGCCTCTCTACAAGGAGGACGACCAGTTGAGAGTGCATCTGAAAGGGAATTGCCCAGCTCAAGGAGTGTGTTAGAGATGAGTTCTTCAGTGTACCAAACTGTGAGTCCCTGGGGAGTACCCGTGGAGGGTGATAGCGAACCCATGGAAACGCAATGTACCAATCCTTTCACGGAGGAACATCAGTCACCCTTCCTGGATGGCCATGAGGAGAAATCCCATGAGCAACTTTGGAACATTCAGCCAAGGCAGCCAGACCCAGAAGCTGATCAGCTTAGCCAGCTGGTAATATTGGACCAAATTAAAGAAAAGGATTCCAGGGAGCAAAGCTTCATGTCTTCTGCCGGTCAGGAACTGACTTCAGAAACTCCTACCCAGGAGCAGCAGGGTCAGAACACAGTGCTGTCCATCTGGGATCAGCCAGCCCCAACATTTACTCACACAGATGAAGATGGACGTGTGATATCTAATGTTTCGACTGTTGAGTGTCAAGAAACAAATTGGTGGGAAGAAGGAAAATCATATCCTGGTGAAATAACGAACTCAAGCATTGCCTCAGAAGATTTCCCCGCTGTCAGTTCTTCCAGCCAGTTGATAAAGAAGTCAGGCTCTGAATGGGATGTCTCTACCCCTAGTGAGGGCCCCCAAGGCACATTTGTCCCAGATATTTTACATGGCAACTTCCAAGAGGGTGGGCAACTGGCCTCAGCTTCGCCTGATTTGTGGATGGATGCTAAGCAGCCCTTCAGTTTGAAAGCAGATGGTGAGAATCCAGATATACTGACTCACTGTGACCATGACAGCAATTCTCAGGCTTCCAACAGCCCTGATATATGTCATGATTACGAGGCAAAGCAAGAGACTGAGCAGCACATCAGGGCTGGAGTGGGACCTGAAGTGGAAGCTGGTGACTTATATCTCACTGAGCCCAAGATGGATGAAGAACCCAGTCCGGAGCCTGGGCAGGAAGTTGTCCCATACAATTCAGAACTGTCTTCTCAAGACGTGATTCCACTGCCTCCCATCAGTGATCAGGGGAACACAAGTGGCTCATCTCAGCCTGCCTCTCACAAAGCTTCCCCTGAACCGTCTGAAATCAACGGTGGAAATAATGCAGGTTTCGAAGCATCTGAGAAAGGAGCTGCCCCAGACGCAGCACCACCCCTGCAGCGTGCGGACAGAACAATCCCAATGATCGAAAACGTGGGAATCGGTGTTTTCGGAACTCTCCAAGAGCCAACCATGGACAGCAACAGCTCGCTGATGTCAGAGGGCTTTTCTCCCGAAAGTCAGACAGATGCGGGAGCCTGGCTGGACCATGGGCAGCCTCTTGCTACTGAGAATTCTGCCACTGGTCCTGACGCCTTGCTAGCCTCAGACACTTGTCTGGATGTAAGCGAGGCTGCCTTTGACCACAGTCTCAGCGATGCCTCAGGTCTTAACACATCCACGGGAACGATCGATGACATGAGTAAATTGACATTATCAGAGGGCAATCCCGAAACGCCAGTTGATGGGGATGCAGGGAAGCAAGACATCTGTTCATCTGAAGCCTCTTGGGGTGATTTCGAATATGATGTCATGGGCCAAAATATCGATGAAGATTTAACGAAAGAACCTGAACATTTTCTCTATGGTGGTGACCCTCCCTTGGAAGAAGATGCTCTGAAGCGATCGCTGGCACCCTACACGCCTCCCTTTGATTTGTCCCATCTCACAGAACCTCCTCTCGGCGTCAAAACAACGGGGGAGGCTGGGTCTCCAGAGAATGAATCTCTAGGGAGCGAAGCAGCCGAAATACTGCTTTCTGCCCTTCCTGATCAAAGAAGCAGGGAAAAGCATGAAGAAACCCAAAACAGCCAGCCGGGACAGCTGGTTGTGCTACATATTCGTGAAGACCCCGAGTCTGAGTCTGTGTCTTTGCGGGAGGGAGCTGACTCCAACCTTGAGTTGTCTCCATCAAACGTTGACTGGGAAGTAGAAACAGATAACTCAGATTCACCAGCAGGTGGAGACGTAGGACCACCAGATGGTAAGAAACAACCAGTCCTCCACTCCCTGCCCCCACCTCAACCCAGCCCAGCCCACCCCACCCCCACTCCCAGAAACTGCTGCTTTCGTGCAATTAACATATTTGTAAACCGAGCTCTTCCTACCGAAGTGGGTAAAAAGAGGAATTAATTGCATTTGTAATGCATGCTTCACCAAGTCCTGTATTCCAGCAGTAAATGTCTGCTGCTTGTATAATACTTCTCTTTGAGAGTGCCTGAGAAAAGAAAACAGCTCTACCAAAAAAAAAAAAAAATTCTTAAATGATCTCTCCTTAGATGGATCATTTGCAAAGATCACAAATCACATAATGTGTTAATTCAGCCTTGTTCTCCCCATCTCGCCTTCATCTTCCACTTCTAGGTGCCAGCAAGGGAGTATCAGAGTTGGAAGAAGAAAACGTAATTCCAATTAAAGAGCCTGGGCAGATAACACCAGAATACAGGGAAGAAAGGTACACAGAAAAGAATGAAGGTCCTCATGCGCTACACATGGATTACATACTTGTAAACCATGAAGAAACTTCACCCCGAACACCCGAGGCCAGTGAAGCCAGAGAAAACACATGTGAATTAGGAGAGTTTCACGCAGGTTCTGAAGAAACAGGGCTGCCAGGAACTCAGCTAGCAGGCTTCCCAGATGCCCGTCAGCCTGCCTCCTTAAATGAAAGAGAAGATGCTTCTGTAGACAGACTGTCTCCCAAAGGGGATAAGAGATCATCTCTTGAGAGTCCTGGGCAAGACCAGAGCTGGATGGTCTTGGGCCTTGGTGAGGTCGGTGATCAGTCATTGGAAGCTAGGAACTCAGGGCCTGGATGGTCTGGCAAGATGACAGAGCTGACCTCCGCTTGTGGCTTTGGGGAGGGTCCCCACATGCAGGTTCTAGGAGGAATGAAGCCTCTGGAATCTTTAGCACTAGAAGAGGCCCCTGGTCTGGGCAGCCAATCACGGAAGATCAAGAGCCGAGGCAGGGCTGGCCCAGATGCAGCTCTGCGGCAGGCTGTCACCCATGACAATGAATGGGAAATGCTTCCACCCCAGCCTTCTCAGAAACACAGGATCCTTGAAACGGAAATGGAGACAGAGTTTCTGGAGCCCAGAACAAGGAAACCGAGACCAAAAGGGTAAGCCAAAAGCTAGATATTTTTTTTCCTGAAAAACATTGTATTTGAATCTGGGGAAATGGTGAGGGATTGTGGAATATGAAAAAATAACTAGATGATGGGAGCTTTGCTTCTATGTATGGCCCGTACCATCCATACAAACAGCTGCTAGATAACCATAAAGATAATGATTTGTATGTATTTTCAGCCAAAAAAAAAAGAACCCTTCAGTTTCCATCCAGAGTCTGTACTTAGCCTTCCGATACGTACACTTACGCCACCTACTTGATACCTATATTAATCTTAAACAGCTGGAACCAGGGAAGGGCGGGCACTAACATTGTTTCATAGAGCACCAAGCAGTTTGCTCCCATTATCTCATTTAATCCTTACAACAATCCTGAGGTGATAGGTATTATTACCTTTCCTTTCCACAGACTGGTGGGGGTGCCTTGAATTAAGTAGCCAGAGTGAATGCTCTGGGATTCGAAGGTTTTTCACCTCTAGGGCCAACCCTTTTCCAGCAGACATACTGCCGATCTCACACAAAGGGCAAATCTAGTTTCATGTCATACCTGACTTCCTAGGAGGGCTAACTAAGGAGAGTACTCAGCAGGGTCAGAATCTTGGTGTGAAGCATTCACGGCCCAACTGGCTGAAAAATGGGCAACCAACCGTCAAACTAGGGATTCACTCATTCATTCGCCACATGGTGTCTGAGAATCTGCGCTGCGTGGAGCTTCTGGGTGGCCAGGGGATATATGGCAGAATGTCATGGAACAGGATGTCATCTCTGCCCTCGAGCTTCCCAGGCCCTGTTTGCACCATGAAGGGTTGTTCGTTTCTCTTCATTTGTCCTGACGGAGCCCTCTTGCTTCCAGGGACAAAAGAGCAAACTGTGACAAGTAAAGGGGGGAAGTTCATGTTTCCTCTTTAAAATGTAGTGGAAAGAAGATCTCCATTTCCTACTCATTTGGGGAGTATAAAGGACTAAGCATACCACGTACTCACTATGAGTCGAAGAATCCGGATTCCAGCCTGGCTCTGCCGTTTCGGGCCACGTATGTTGGGATTAACCCAAGGCTTAAATTTCTTCATCCATAAAATTGGTGGCTTGGGCTGGAGGATCTCAGGGCTTCCTCCAGTTCACATTTGTGCGAGGTTAATTTGCGTATTAACAGAATGTGTCCGTGAAGAGCTTTGGTCTTCACCAATTCCATTTCTCCAGGAAAGGAATAAGAAAACAAGAAGGGACAGCAGGGGTATATCGAGGGTTAGTAAAGTGCCATCAAGAGTTAAAAGCTCATATTCAAGTGCAGGTTCATAAATCCAGACCTTTTCAGTTGGCGTAATCTTCTTTCTTCCTGTCAAGCTATTTCCTTCCAGAGAGACCCCAGATCCGTTATCAGAAAGAGAGGAGCAGATGGATCGCAGCGGCCCCGCTGGGGTTGTTATAGACTGAGCTAAGGACTCAGGCAGTCTCGCGTTGGCTGAGCTATTGTTTGGCTTCTGTCTGCATTTTGCACATGCCCCGGCAATCCAACAGATGAGACTGCTCCGTTGTGCCACTAGCCCCCTTGCCTTCCAGATTTCTTTGCTCATAATTTTTCAGCTCAGCCCGTGCAGGAATGAGTTTTCTCACAATTAGGGGAGAGGGCAGATTTTCCCGGATTTGTATTACGTTTAGCCTAAATACTGTATGTGAAAGGTTCCCTCTGTGCTAGATTTGGAGAGGGTACGGAGTTGTGGAAAACAGTGATTCTCTAGGTGGGGTCCTAAAACCAGCAGCCTTGGGGCACCTGGCTGACTCAGTCGGTAGAACATGGGACTCTTGATCTGGGGGTTGTGAGTTCAAGCCCCATGTTGGCAGTAGAGATTAATTTTTTAAAAAAGTTAAAAAAACAAAATAAAATCAGCAGCCTCAGAATCACCTGGGTGCTTGATAGAAATGCAAATTACTGACCCTCCTCCTCACTCTTCCTGAATCAAGAACTCGAGGTGGGTCCAGCCATCTGTGCTTATAACATGGGCGATTCTGGTTCATGCTTAAGTTTGAGAACCACTTGTCTAAAACTTCCTCCCAACCCTCTAGTTTAAGAAGGGAGTGAAACACAGGTAAAGAGGTAGACAATAGTGTAACATGTAAATCAAAGTAGTTAATGGCCAACGTGTGTATAAATATAAATAGCTACCTACCCTGAGCATTTGCCATGGACGGGGTACTAAGCCTCCTATTACCATGGCAAGAATTATGCAAGGAAGAACACTGATGTCTTAGAAAGGTTGAGGGGCACCTAGGTGGCTCAGTCGGTGAAGCGTCTTCCTTCGGCTTAGGTCATAATCCCGGGGTCCTGGGATGGAGCCCCACATCCAGCTCCCTGCTCAGTGGGGAGTCTGCTTCTCCCTGTGCCTCTCCCCCTGGCTTGTGCTGTCTTTCCTACTCACTCTCTCTCTCAAATAAATAGATAAAATCTTAAAAAAAAAAAAAAGAAGAAAGAAAGGAAGGAAGGAAAGTTGAATCACTTGATCTGGTTTCTGGTTAGAAGGTGAAGAAGCTGGGATTTGAATTTAAGTCTTTCCATGTCCAGAGTGTGGTTCGTGCTAGTAAGTTAAGAGGGAAGGCATCTGCATAGGGCACCCTTATGGAGGAGGAGCCAGAGGTGGCTTATTACCCACCTGCATCGGGAGGCGGAGTGCCCAGGGCCCCCCGGACTTTAAAGGCCCATGTGAAACTTTGAACTTCTAAAGAGAAAAATGATTATACTCCTGTGTGGATTTTATTTTTTCTACCAGTGCAGATGTAAAATAAAGTTTTGGATTTTTTTTAGTAAAGGAAAGAGCCCGGGAAAGTAGCAGCGCCTAAGGCCCACCCAAGGCGTAATGTGGCCCTGAGAGGTGTAATTTGAGATGGGCGTTAAAGGAAGGTCATAATCTGGAAAGGCAAAGAAGAGGGTAAGAGGTCAGCCAAGCTGTCTAGGAAGAGGGAAACAAGGAAGGAAACCATGGACACAGGAAGATAATCACAGAAGCAATATAAGATAGTCCTATTTTTCTGATGAAAAACCTGGAAACGTCTTCTGGCACAGAATTTGGTCATAGGGCAGAATCAAGACTGTCCTAAAAAAAAAATATTAAAGTTTGGGCTTCAAAAACAGAAGTAGGCTGATAGTATATACAATATGACATACCATACGAACTGGCTTCTCGCCCTCCCCTCCCCCAGCTGCATCCCCTCACTCAAGTTGCCATACCGTTTTGAGAACAGCAAGCCATATTTTCAAAATGCGAGAAAGCCTCAGAAGGTGGCTTTTCTCCTTGAACTTGACTGACTGCCTCTTGTTAACAGACCTCATTATGAGTGTGGGGAGAGAAACTCTCTCCCTTGAGATTTGCAGCGCTGGTTTTGGTTCCTCAGATCCATCTTCCCTCTTCCCGGAAGCTTTGCCAACACCTTGGTCACCTTCCAGCTCTGAACCCACCAGCTCAGGATCACACGCCAACACCCGAGAGAGCGATGGATATGCCTGATCTCTCCGATGGGCTCACGAGAACATCTGCCCAGGAATCTGCACCACACACGATTTTCTTAAAATGAAAAACTGTTTGTAGGTTTCTTTTAAAGAAGGCATGGTTGCAAGAATGTTGTGTGAAAAAAAAAAGGGTTATTTGATTGTGTACTAGTCACGGTTCTCCAGAGAAACAGAACCAATAGAAGCAATAGGAGATATCCATCTATCTTTATCGAGAGAGAGAAAGGGAGAAATGATTTTAAGGAATTGGAATTGGCTCGCCCTGGTTTAGGGGCTGGCAAGTCTGAAATCTATAGGACAGGCCAGCGGGCTAGAAACTCAAGCAAGAGTTGTTGCTGTCTTGAGTCTGGAAATTCTGCAGGACAGCAGGCTGGAAACTTAGGCAGACTTGAGGAGAGTTCCTTCTTTTTTAGGAAACTTCAGACCTTGCTCCTAAGGCCTTCAGCTGACTAGACAAGGCCCACCCACATTCTGGAGGATAATTTGTCTTATGCAGAGTCTGCTGATTTCAGTGTTAATCACATCTAAAAAATACCATCCCAGCAACATTGAGACTGGGGTTTGACCCAATAACTGGGCACCGTAGCCTAACCAAGTTGACAAATAATATTAATAATCACAGGTTATCTTCAAAAGCCTGAACTAGCTGCATGCTAAGTGAACATGAAACCATTAACATTTGTAAACTCACCACCATCTAAATTATATAAAAGCGGGTTGATCAATATACAAATATAATGGCTTTCTCTGGGTGTGGAGTAAGGAAATGGCTGTGCGGGGTGATTAAATGGAAATTATTTCCAAGAGGAGGAAGTAAACTGACTCCACTTGTCTGGTCTCTTGTAGATGCAGGCAGGGGTGAGGGGCAGGGCAGTGGGAGGCAGAGAGGAGGAGGACAAGGGGGAGGTCCGGCACATGTGCTTTTGAAACAGTATTTAGAAATAACCTGATCCATGGGCACCTGCGTGGCTAGTTGGTTAAGCGTCTGCCTTCAGCTCAGGTCATGATCTCAGGGTCCTGAGATCGAGCCCTGCATTGGGCTCCCTGCTCAGTGGGGAGTCTGCTTCTCCCTCTCACTCTCCCTTTGTGCTCTTCCTCTCTCTCTCAAATAAATAAATAAAATCTTAAAAAAAAAAAAAAAAAAAGAAGAAGAGAGAACCTGATCCTTACATTTGTGGAGCTATAGCTTGTCTTCTAGCCCTGTGAGGTGAGTTATTTGGTACTCCTTAAAATAAAAATGACCTTCCAACACAATGGATGTCCTATCCCATACAACCTGCCTCTTCTGGTCACCTCTGTGCATTCTTTCTTTTTGAATTAGTAACATTGGCCTTTTTTTTCTGTCTGACAAACCGTGGGGAAAAAACTGCCTTTCCTCCCTGTAAGTGACCCCATTAAATCTTTATACAGTTTTCATAAGACCCTCTGAAACCAGACTTTTTCTGTCCAGGACTTATGGTTGAGGAATTAGTACATTGGGTCTTAAACCCATGTGAATGCTGAAAATGAAAAACAGGTAAAGAAATAATCTGTCGACTCTTTCTCTCGGAGTTGGGTAACGATATGCTTGGGCACGCAGAAGAATCAGGCTCTTGCAGCACATGCTTCCCCCTCTGTGGGTCTTGCTGTTTGGATGGGCTGTATCCCAGTTCCCAACATTGGCCCTTTCTCCGAGGTAAATTGATACTCCATAAACGACAGCGGTCCCTTGTTTATTCACGGTTATTTGGCTTTGCTCTGAACCAAACCTAGAACACCAAACTTGGCATTGACTCTGTGTTCCTTTATTTTTGTAATTATATTTGATCACTTGGTGTGTTACATTTGGTAGCGATAATGAAATATCATTCAAAGTTCTTTAAATTTGCACTTTGACTCAGGCCTTAGTCTCCTTTTGAGAAAAAAAAAATGGGTTTTTTGCATGTCTCCCTACCAGCCCCTGCTACCTCTCCACTTCTGGCCAGCCCTACCCAGAACAGACTTCAAATAAGTCTGGTCCACCCAATCACCATCTGAGATCAACAGGGCAAGTTTTATTATCCCTACTTCATAGATAAACCAGCTCAGTAAATGCACTGTTTATGTCATCCAGAAATGAGACTGTGGTAACATGAGAGCTTGAACTTCTGTCTTCTCCCTTCCAGCCCAGTGCTTGTCAATAGGACACAGAGGCCAAAACAATCATTTTTTTACAACATACTCTATAGGTTGATGTATTTCTTCCTATTCTCCTGTTGTCCCCATTGAGAAGTACATCCAATTTAATAGCCAAAATTCTCAGAGTGTTGTTTGGAGAATAAGTGAATCAGAACTCGCCTCTGACGCTTCGCTCTGTCATGTGACCTACTGAGCCCTTCCCATGCCTGAACACACATTTTACACCACGGCTAATTTGTGATGGTTACTGCCCTGTCAGCGGGCTGCTCCCCATCTGTGGTTTGTGGGGCCAACTCGAGTGACCAGCGGCCAGAGGAAGGTGAGGGAATCAAAGCCCCTCAAGGTACATGTAAGTTTTCCAGATATTTATAGATGTGGTATTTTGTGGTAAAGGATTTTCTAGCAAGAGAAGGCCATGAACACCAAGATGAGGTGGTACGAGTCAGCTGTCCCGTGGGAGGAACGCCCACAGAGGAGCCCTTGTGTGTTGTGTTGGCTTCTAGTTTGAGGAAGAATCCAAGGTATTTCTCCAGCTGGAGTGGTGAAATGTCAAAACTAATGTCAGGGGGAAAAAAAAAGACTTCCATGAAAATTGATGACATGTGAGGAAGACGAGAAGGCAGGGCTTACAAAAGCAGGATACGTCAGTCTATCAGGGACCCAGCAGGAGAGAGATGACACATTCCAATGAGGATAATTCGCGAAGTATTTAATAAACGGAGTATTTACCAAGGTGGAAGCGAAGCGTGAGGAGCTCACAAGGAATGGTGTGGTAGCTCAGGGGTAGAAACAGTACAGCTGTTATCGTGCCTAGGCCTCTCCTAGGGGCAAGGAGAGGGTGATTCCAGAACCGAGAGCAAGAATGTCAGTTTTCCTGAGAACAGCAGTGGCCTAGTGTGTTGAGGGGCATAGCCAGCCAGGGGCCTTCCCACAGGGAGGAAGCCAGAGGAGTGCAGATCCTTGCCTCCCTGCCTCCTCCCTCTGATCTCCCAGCAGGGCCCCCAAAACCAAGTGGAATTCAGAGTGGGAGGGAGCCTCCTGGGGCAGAGAGGAAGGGGGGGTTGTAAGAGTGCAGCTGACACAGCACACAGATGTTTTTCCGCACAGCTGGCCTAATTAGAAAGCAGTGGAACCTCAGCCTCTGAAAAGTGTACTGAGATCTGTGAACGTCCAGGGTAGTTCACTGTTCCTCCCAGGCATCTCTTCTTTGGAATAACTTGTATAATCCAGGGGGATCACCTAATACATGAGGATTAGGTAATATTTCTAGAACCCATCTCTGTGCCTGTTGCTTACTTGGAGGGATAGTTTTTTGTTTTTTTTTTTTTTACTAGTAATGTGATTTCTTGATGATTACTGGCCTATTCAGAGTTTCTAATTCTTCCTACATCAACTTTTCTATTCAGTATTTTTCTACAAGATTGTCCGTTTCATTAAAGTTTTTAACATTTTCATAATAAAGTTGCTCATATATTCTCTTGCTATTTTTTTAATCTGCAGTTACATTCTTCTCTCTCTAATAGTGTTTATTTGTATCTTCTTTCTTTTTTTCTTGTTCAGTCTTTCTAAAGATGGGTTCATTTCCTGATAACTAGATTTGATGTTGACTTTTTCTTATTGTTTTTTGTTTTCCACTTCATTAAATTCTGCTTTCTTCCGTTTGTTTTCTTGATATTAATTTTGCTACTGGTTCTCTTCCCGTCAGTATGCTTCGTATTCTTTCTATGTATCTCAGAGGTCCCTACTTTGGCCCCTGAACACCAGTTACTGTTTCCTTCTGCCAGCACGTCCATATTGAACTACACGTTCATTCAGTGCCATGATGCTCACGTTTCCCTACTGCTAACTGACAATTCCAGTCCAAGAGGGAAATTGGAGACTGGACTCAATTGTCAGGCCTGGATCCTTCATCTAACATTATTGGACATGGCCTCCTTCTCAACTTCTTATGAAGATCCTGCTGAGTATAATGGCCTCCCCAAGCCCCAGGACCCTATCAGTCTAGCGCGCGCATGCACACACACACACACACACACACACACACACTCTCTCCACTTAACCTTACGTGCAGCCCTGCCCTGGCCAGCCCACATGCATCCTTCAACTACACTCCTCTCTCCTCCTGTCAACCTGGTCCTACAATCCATACTCCCCTCACTGACTTGAGTGAAGCCTTTCAAATGTAAACATCTTCCTTTCACTACCCACATTCTTAAAACCGTCCAATGTCATTTTGGAATACAGTTCTGATTCTTTACTACCACCTGAAGGCCCTATGTGTCCTAGTTGATGCTTTCATTTCTGGTGGCTAAGAGTACTCTTTCCATCAGCCCTCAGGCTTGCACACCAGACGGTTTCCAATTTGGTGATTTGGCAAGCAGCTGTTCTGTCGAGACTTTTCTTGACATGGCTTGCTTATTCTTATCATTCACGCCTCCCCAGAGAGCTGTTTCTCCTATCCATACACTGTCACACTGGGGCAGACGCTCCTGGCCTTGAATGGGCGAAGGCCCCGGGTGCTGCGACCTCTCCTACAACACACAAGAGAGCCCCTCACAGCAAAGGATTGTCTAGCCCGAAGTGTCAGTATTGCCAAGGCTGAGAACCCTGCTCTTCCCACTGCCCTGTTTTATTTTCTTCCATTTATTTGTTGTTGTTGTTTTAAAGGTTTTATTTATTCATTTGAGAGAAGAAGACAGCATAAGCAGGGGGAGAGGCGGAGGGAGAGGGAGAAGCAGGCTCCCTGCTGAGCTGGGAGCCTGATATGGGGCTTGATCCCTAGACCCAGAGATCATGACCTGAGCCGAAGCAGACACTTAGCCATCTGAGCCACCAGGAGCCCCTTCTGTTTATTTGTTTAGCAGATTTTGTTCTGTCTGTCTCCACATGTGAGAATGTACTCTCCAGGAAAGCAGTTGCCACATATTAGGTGCCCCAGAAATACCCCTGATTGAGCAAATGGCAAAGAAAGCCAAGTTGTTCAGACATAATTTGCTTTTAATGAAACAGATCGCTTCTGGTGTTTGCTGCTTCCTTTTCCAAGGGACACATGGTAAATGTAGTTTGGGAGTGACTTAGTTCAGACTATAACAAATTCCCATAGATTAGGTGGCTTATAGACAAGAGAAATTTATTTCCCACAGCTTTGGAGGCTAGAAATCTGAAATCAGGGTGCCAGGAAGGTCAGGTTCTGATGACTGTCTTCTCCTTGGTTGTAGACTGCCGACTTCTCATTGTATCCTCACATGGCAACGGAAAGAGCGAGAAAGCTCTCTGGGGGGTCCTTTCAGAAGGGCACTAATTCCACTCATGAGGGCTCCCCCCTCATGACCTCATCATCAAATCCTAATTATTTCCCCAAAGCCCCACCTCCTAATACCATCACATGGTGGGGGGGGTTGGGGGTAGGGTTCCAACAGATGAACTTGGTGGGGGACACAAACATTCAGTTCATAACAGGGATACAAATCTTTTCAGATGTTGCAAAATCCATCTTTCCTCTTCTTTTGAAATTGGAGACCAGAATTACCTATCTTTAGTGTTCTTGTACTGCTCTTGGTATAGTTCCTCCAAGATTCGTAGAGCTGTTCAGTTTTCTTAAAGCGCTGTTATCCACTTCCCTCAGCCTCATAGAGAAAAGCAGGTGCGCCTGTCAACTTTGCCTCTATCAGTTTGTCCAGAGAAGAAAAATACTTCTGCTCACTCATCTGTCATACCATCAGCTCACGTAGCCATTGACAATATGTATCTTCAAAGACCTTTTTTATTCTTGTTTTTTTAACCTTAGTTTATTAAATAATGATTTGGATGTATTGGGTTCTCAAAGCATAATTGAAAGTCCACTGGAGAATTTGACATCTACCATGCCCTTTTCGTTTAGATAATAATCAGGATGCTACTTCTTGCATTTAAGCAGTAATTATTTTCCCTTTTTTTTTCAATAATTGTAACTGCTTCGGCGCAATGAATAAAACAATACATTTACTCAAGTGCCCAGCTGACTCTGAGTTGGGACTCTGTTACCCTTGCACAGTCTGAGACAACATCCTACAAGACAAAAGGAAACGTCATTACTGAAAACAGATGTCCACATTTCCCCCATTTATTGAAGTGCTCTTTAAATTTTTAAAGGTATCTATGATTGAACTGATGACTTAATCAATTTCAATACCAGCTGCTGACTTTTAAAACAGATTATAAAATAGATTTAGCTACAGTGTCTGTTCTACGACACTTAACTCCTCCTCCTGCACCCTCCAGCAGCTTCTTTTTTTCCAGCTGATAAAGGGAAGTCCTTCTAATGAGCCAGTACTTCACAAAGATAAGATCTCCGTTTTTAGCCTTCAACCTGGGCATCCAGGGTACCACCAGCTCTAAAGCCATGATGGTATTGGCTCATCTTGGCTTTGGGAAACACACCGACACTTTTGCGGAACCTCTGCCAGTCAGTAACCCTGCCAAAGTCACACCTTCCTGATGCCCACCCCCCTTTGGTCTCCTCCATGGCTGAAAGGTAGAGGGCACATGAGAAATTATTTCATAACTGCTCATAATTCTGAAGAATTTTGTAGGCTTTTATTTTTTATTTTTTTTTTTTAGTTTATTTATCTTAGGGAAAGAGCGCAAGCAGGAGTTGGTGGAGGGGGGGAAGAGCAGAGGGCGAAGGACAAGCAGACTCCATGCTGAGTACAGAGCCCCAAGCGGGGCTTGATCTCAAGATCCCTGAGATCATGACCCAAGCCGAAATCAAGAGTTGGATGCTTAACTGAGCCACCCAGGTGCCCCTGTAGGCTTTTAGTTTAAAGATAGAAAAATTTGCTTCTTCCTCTTCTCCCTTCCCTACTGCCCTCTACCACCCCCAACAGTCATGACAAGGAGAGAAATGCCCTTCGTTTCAGGAATAGGAGCTAACATTTCTTAAATACTTGCCATGGCCAGGTCCTCTGCTGAGTAATTCACTTTCCTATTTTGTTGGTGGTAGATGAATTGGAATAGTACCTAAAAGCACCCTATCGTCCTGTCATAGCCCCCTCCCCCCAACCCTGCTCCCACCAGGAAAACTAAAAGGTTATGTAACATGGAACTCTGAACAATCCAGTTCTGAGGACGGTATCCATAGTTACTTTTCACATTGACATTTTGCCTGATGGTGATCAGAAGTCTTTGGTTTGTCTGACAATATTTTTTTTCCTTTGGAGAAATGCACGCCTAGCATGTAAACTTTTCATTCCTATTTCATTTACCTTAACTATGTCAAATATTTCTGTCAGCGTTTTTAGAATTAATAATTGTATTAGTAGCTACATGCACTGTGAGTCGATTTTAACTTAGGCTCTTGAAGATTTCTACCTAGATTTATGGGTCTTTAAAATGCCAGTATTATTATTATCCATCTGTGAGTCCGCGGTCTGAGGCACCAGGCACTTTAGTAACTGATCTGAACTCGCTAATAAATAGTAGAAGTTAGATTCAAACTCTAGGACCTCTGACTGCAGAGTCCACATGCTTTATGGCTCCACGCCTCTGTCTTCCAATAGCCAGGATTTTGTGCAAACATCATAACCTTCTCTGGAACCTCCAGTTGGCCTTGTTTATGTATCTCACCATGCTTCCAAAGTCCATTTTATTACAGTCTTACCCATGGTCCATGCAAAGAAAATAATCACGCTGCCATCTTACTGCATGTGCTGTGAAGCTACAGGGGTTTTTTTTTTAAAGCTGTTTCAGGGGAACTAGATTCCTTCCAACCTGTGCTTTGAGCCCATTCACGTCCCACCTAACTCAGAAACAGGGGTGACAGCAGCTTTTCCGAGCAGACACGAAAATCAAGGGGGCTTCTCTGACTCCACAACCTGGATGAAAGAGTATTTGAGGTTCCCCAAGGAAACTCGGCGCAGCCCCGGCTCCATCCCCCAGCCAGAGAGCACCGGCGGTGGCCGGTTCACTGGGGGATCTGGGAGGCAGGTGATCATCCTTATTTAGATGTGCCAGTGATCACGTGACCAGAAAATGGAGGCGAACGTGTATTCCCAGCTAACTGCTCCGGAAGGGAGATGCTGAGGCGCTGTCGCCGAGCATCCTTCTCGCCCTCCGGGTAGCCAGTCTCCTCGCATCTTCAGGAGGTAGGTGGGTCCTGGTGCGGCTCTGGGAGGATCGGGTGTCCGAGGACAGATCGCAGTGGAGAGTGTCGTTCTCGCGGACCGGTCTATTGCTGCTGGCAAGTTGGAGGGGGAGAGAGGTGGAGCAGGAGGAGGAGAGGATGGGGGGCTCTGCCCAGCCCCTCGCCCCAGTGACAGCTGGCAGCTGCGTTTTCATTCTGTACCAACTCAGACTGGGAAGGCTTGTTGGTCTTTGACGCTCTCCCCTGCCCCTCCCTGGGCGATCAGGTAATTAGGGAACACAGACTGTCCAGCTCTAAACATTTTGCCTTCCTTTCTGTCTATGATGGAAATGGAGATAGAAAATCGAAGGAGGTGACAATTTGGAAACTGTTTAGGACTCTTGCCTAATGGGTATTATACTGTCTGTTTGACAAGCGGAATGGCCCTGGTCCGGTGACGTTTTTATTTCTTATTGCGTGTAGTTGCCGAAGCAATGAATCTTGTAATCTTTAAATCTCACCTAAGTTCTAAGCTGCAGAAATAGGTCATCCTCAAAAATGGACTTGTGCTCTTCTCTCCCACCTTTTCCAAATCCGGAGATAAAATACGCTATGGACAGAATATTGCTATTTCACTGAGAAACTTAGTTCTATGAGAAACTAAAAATGACCACCTGGTTAATTTCAAACAAGAAATACATGGGTTATTAAATTCCTCTGTGGAAACCAAAAAAAACAAAACTAGACTCCCACCTAGGAGGGATTTTAAGTATGATTCTTCCTGAGATCAGAGTACTGGTTGGTCTTGGTGGTTCAAGGGAGAGGGACAACATTTGTGTAAACCTCCCCCTTCTTTCATATGAACTTGATGTGTTGTCAGTCTTACGCAGACTGCCTTGTGAGCGAGCCCAGCTTCCAGGCTTCCTTCCTCCCGGATGGCTGCCCCAAGCCATAGAGAGAAATAAAGCTGCCACTGAATGAGACCGCTTCCGGATGTTCAATTTGATGAAAGCTTAAAATCTTAATTGATCATACTTGCAGAAAGTAAAATCTGGAATCATTAGATTAAAATTCCTGGTGATAAAAAAAACAATGACCCATGAAATTTCTCCTAATTGATAAGAGACTTCTTACCTGGGAGGGAAACCCTGTTTTTATTGGTAAATGACACATATTCAGGATAGTGAAAACTCGGTACTTTAAAAAGGCTTGAACCTTGCTTTGCAACTCAAAGACGGATAAAACAAAATGAGGCTGTTGTCCTTTGCAGTTAGCAGTACCTAAACATCCCCAGGAGATTTTGCTTGGTAATGCAAAGTAACCTTTAACTCCTAAATAAGGTATAAACTTTAAAGATACTTAAGGATAATAAGCCAGAGTCTCTTTCCTATTAACAAGAAGCCGAATTAACTTTTTTTTCTGTGGCGAGGGCTCTCTTTGGTGTATCCCAGTGAATGTTCTTTTACATTCCATTTGGTTTTTCATTCTTGAATGGCTCTGTACTAGGGAAAGATTTAATCTCTTATTAAAGGATCATAATGCTTCCTTGACCTTTAGACTTCATACTTTGCAGCTAGCGAGAACGCAAGGTGTGGGGTTTGCCGGTAGGTTCAGGTACTCAATATAGTTTATGATAGGAAAGCTTGAGTTCACCTAGAGCAAATAAAGCCTTATTTTTTTTTCTTTTTACCTAGTCTGGAATTGCTTGCCCTTTGTTTGACACGCCAAAATCTTGTAGATAGAGGTTTAAAGGAAACAACTTCCTGCTAGAGTAGTATCTGAATTTGGGATGGGTTCTCAATTCTTTATCAATTCCAATTAATAATATAGCTGGTGGAAAGGGGCAAGGCGAAGAAGAAACAGAAGGAAAAGCAGTGAAGGACAGATCTGTCCCTGTTGTCCTGTCTGCATCAGAGTTGACCAACAACATTTGGGTGCAGGTCCCTCTGCATTATAATGGCAGGAATCGTGGGGGTCTTGGGGGGGGATAGGTGTGCAAGAGGGGTGTAGGAGAAGAGGTAGGAGTGGATGCCTCCTGTCTGAGCACCATTATCATTTGAGGGCTCCAGCAAGCCATTTGCCTACTCTTTTGATAGTTTTCTGATTCTCTGTATTGTTCTTACATCCTGAGTTTCAATTGCTAGGGTAATAGAAACTGAAATAAATCTTAGAATTCATTTTCACTCACTTCTTCAATTTACAGCCAAAAAAAAAAAAAAGAGGGGCACCTGGGTGGCACAGCGGTTAAGCCTCTGCCTTCGGCTCAGGGCGTGATCCCAGCGTTCTGGGATCGAGCCCCACATCAGGCTCCTCCGCTATGAGCCTGCTTCTTCCTCTCCCACTCCCCCTGCTTGTGTTCCCTCTCTCGCTGGCTGTCTCTATCTCTATCGAATAAATAAATAAAATCTTTAAAAAAAAAAAAAAAGAACCGTGGTTATAGTGAGGGATTGGCTCAAGGTCACAGTCAGTGTGGCTGGGCTCGGATCAGGACCAAGAGGCCTAGCTCTTGATCTTGTGTTATTTCCCTCGGCCGTATCAGAAGCCTCTAGCAAAATCTAGTCCATGCGTTTGAAGTTCTCAGGGCTTAAAAAAAAAAAAAATCTAGCAGTCTTCTATTTTAAGGATAAGGTGACATTTCCTAATTCCTTTCCAAACCTTAAAAATTTGGGGGAAAGGTGAAAAAAAATTGGGGGGAAATGTAACTGAACACCACTCTCAGAGCTTGTGCATTTATTATGAGCAAGACGCTATCCCTAAGGACTGCGTGCAATGCAAAAGTAATCAAGTGCAGCCCTTGCTCTAGTGAGGAGAAGGGGGGAAACAAATGGCTTGCAAAGGGCGGAGTGAAGTCAATTCCGTAAGAGGAGTAACCGAGTAACCGGGGAGCTCTGGGCCCTTAAAGGTGGGAGGGCCTTGCTCTTTCTCCTTGGTTGTAAAGGAGCAAGCACAGGATTCATGGATAAAGTAGATTCAGTAGTGGGGGGGCGGGGAGCGCTCCAGCAGAAGGGAATATAAACCAAGCCGTAGAGGTGTGAGACCTGTTAGCCAGACTTGGGAAACTAGGAGCTCATTTTGTCTGCAAGGTAGAGCATTTGGGGACCCACAGGGGAAATTGATCTAAACGCTGGCAATCCCTGCGGGTGAAACATAGAAGTTTGTGTTATGTGTATTGGCAGTGGGAAACCAGAGTTTCTGAGCTGGGTGTTGTGATTGGCAGTGGACTGGCACTGGTGTGGGAGAGATGGGAGTCAAGGTGGGAGGTGGTTGTCCACCTGAGACATCATAGAGGCTAGAACTCTGCCTAGGGCGGAAAGAAGGGAGGCGATCCCAGAAGGGCAGACACGGAAGAGAGTTAGAGTGCTTGAAAATTGAGGGAGAGGTGCCTGGAAAAGAGTGGGCGCATCCCATGATCAAGTTACCATTTCACTCCCCATGACTGAGAGCCTGTAGTTTTGCTGCGCTTGATGCAAGTTAGCATAAGCAAGGAGAAGAAAGTGTGAATGCCCCCATCCGAACAAGATAGAGCCAGCTTGGGTGGAAGCACTTGCAGAAAGCGAAATCCACATCTGATTAGTCAGCATGAGGTCATGGTCGCATGCTGGCCCATGGTTTCTATGACTACACTTAACCACTGTTACCAAGAGCACAGGCCTGCAAGGTGTCCCTACTGGGCTGGGATGTGAAGGGGATGGTGACATTTTCCTCTAGTCGTCCTCTTCCCTGTGGGGCAGTGGCTGACTCTAATCTTACAAGGAGAGGAAGGAGAACTCCCGGTTTGAAGACAGGAATCAGGCCCAATGGTGCCCCCCTGACAAGCTCCGAGAAGATTCTGACTCATAGAGAAGAAGAACAGAATAAATCTTGATTGTGTGTTTGAGGGCTAAGGAGAAAGTGGGGAGAAATGAAACAGGGGGGATAGATGTAATCTATCCCCCTCCCTCCCCCGCCCATCCACCAGGTCCAGCCCAAACACTGCCTCTTGTCTGGAGCTTCTAGGTTCGTGGACACTATGCCCTCGGTCGGAGGAACTACTCTTGCCTCTGAAATTCACGGTTACCTCTCATGGCATTTGACTCTACTTGTGCTGTTTTGTGTGAACCTGTATATGTCTTTTCTTCTTTATCCTCTTAGATTTTCAATTCTTTAAGGGCACGATGTGTGTCTGAACCATTCTTTTTGTAATGTGCCCTCCCCCAGACTAGTTTAATGCTTTCCAAATGGTTCTAGGACCGAAATGCTTGTTGAACTCCTACCCGAAAAGAGTAGCCCCGTACACAAACTGAGAACTGTAGGGGCCACATCCATCGAAGCTTGTGGGAAGCAAGTTTGGAAACTTCAGGTGGATAAACGGGATATTTAGGTGTAGTTTTGCCTGCAGACAGAGATCTTTCAAAGTCCCTTCCAGTCCAGCAATTCAGAAAGGAGTACAGGCTCTCTGTAGCAGGATATACCATTGTCCAAACTCAACATGGAAGCCCCATTTAGAAAGCCAGCACTGCCCGTGAAGCAAGAGAACCTTTTATCCGAAGAGGAATAAAAATGTTACTTAGCAAATACTTTATTCTACATCCAACTCCCAGAAAGACCCAGGAAGGGTTGATGAAATTGGGAGTTCTGGAAATAGCTCTTCCTAAAATAAAACAGGCGTGAAGCCAACCTAGTGTGATCTCAAGAAAGCAGCTGTGCGAGAGATAGGTTAGGAGGGCAGGTGACACAGAGATGAGAGGACAGCTGGAGATTTTTGATCCATGGGAAGGCTAGTATTGGTAAATGAAAAACAGAAAGCTTGGGATGGAACAAAACCCCATCCCCAGGCTGGCCATAGGGAAGTTTTCTCTGTGCCTTAGACTAAGTTCAGGGATGACCAAAGATCACGTCCTTGATATAAGGCCTGAGAGAAGATTTGGCAGAAAAAGGCTGTCACCCATTTTTCATGTATTTACCAGTTCATAAGCTCAAGGCTTGTTTCTAACTAGCTCAGTGGATAGGTGAATGCTCTTAGGCTGTTAATTTTATTTCCCAGTACTAACTGTTATTCACTAGCATGGAAACTAGGAAGTGGGGAGTGATAGACCAGACAGAGTTTTGGAATCCCACGTAATGTATAATTCTGTGAACAACTATTCAAAAGCCTAAGCACATTTTCTCCCTAAATAGATGTGTACATTTCTCAATAAAGACGTACCACAGTAAAAGAAATAGCCAAATGCATCAGCTCTCCCTGTGAAGTTGGCATAGCTGCACGGTACCTGAATACATCCTCAAGAGAGTATGAAATTAATCAAGTCCCGTCAATTACCTTCACAGAATATAATTATGCAATGCAGTGGGACATGTGTAAGTAAAGGTGATGGATTCTTTGTCTCAGTCTCAAGGGGCCTAACTTGGGCTTCTCTCTTTCCCTCTAAATCTGTCAGGCAGTAGGAGAAGGGCCTTCTAGGAGAAGGTATGAGTGGAAGAGCTGATAGGCCCTTCCAGAGCTAAGATTCTCCTTGAAACTAGGTGCGCCGGTGGAGGTGATCAGATACTATACTCATTTGCTCAAGCGGCCATCACAAAGCATCATAAACTGGGTGACTTAAACAACAACAAAAAATTTTTCCCCAATTCTGGAGGCTCGAAGTCCAGGATGAAAGTATGAGTGGGGTTGGTTTTTTCTGAGGCCTCTCTCCCTCACTTAGAGGTGGCCACTTTTCTCCCTGTGTCTTCCTGTGGTCTTCCTTTTGTGTGTATCTGTGTCCTAATCTCCTCTTCTTATAAGGACACCAGTCATATTGGATTGGGACCCACCCCAACAACCTCATCTTAACTTCATTACCTCTTTAAAGAACTTATTTCCAAGTACACTCCATTCTGAGGTGCTGGGGGTTAGAATTTCAAAATATGACTTTTGGAGGACAAAATCCAGCCCATAACAGTTACCTTAGGAATGTGATAGTGGATGTGCTGAGAATTCCTGTTGATTCCGTGATTAGTGACTGGCCCCCATACTTCATTTGTCATGCTTCCGTGTTGAGTCTAAGGGTCACTTCAGGGGTTTCATGACCATGTTAGAGACTCATAGTGACTATGGGAGGCCTAGTTTAGTCCCAAATTGTCTAATAATGGTAAGAGTGGTATTAAATATTATAATGTAATATGAAAATATTAAATAATATTATTGAATTATTGCCAAACACTTCACTCATTATCTCTTTGAGGTCTCACATTATCTCCTCTATCAAACTCAATTTGTGGATGAAGAAATGGGGTTGATACCTTTGACCCCACCCTGATAAGTTGCCTCCCTATTTATTTGAACTGGTCTGAAAATCTATGGAGAAATTCCTTGCAGGGGATTGAGATTGGGGAGGGAGTTCTGAAAGAAGTTCTTTTCAGCTTTGAATTGGGGATCTAAGGGAGTTCAGAATCTTCAAAGACATTGAAACCTTAGATGGGATCTGCAACTTTCCCCCTGCCAAGAGGTCAGCTAACCTGGATCTGTTATACCCTAACCATTGGCAAGATGGAGGAAAAGAGAACAAGAGGCAGGGATGGGGATTCGGGATTCTGTACCTGCCTGGGAGTTGAGTATTCAGCCAACTCCTTCTCCAGTTTGATACAGTCCCATTTATCTGGTTTTGCTTTTGTTGCCTGTGCTTTTGGTGTCATATCCAAGAAATCATTGCCAAATCCAGTGTCCTGAAGCTTTTCCCCCTGTGTTTTCTTCTAGGAGTTTTATAGGTTTAGGTCTTTCCATTTAGGTCCTTAATCCCTTTTGAGTTAATTTTTTGTACATGGTATAAAGTAGGGGGCCATCTTCATTCTTTTGCTTGTGGATATCCAATTTTCCCAGCACCATTGGTTGAAGAGACTGTTCTTTCCCTATTGTGTCAGTCTTGTTATTCCTGTCAAAAATCATTTGAGCAGGGGTGCCTGGCTCAGTCTGTAGGGCATATGACTCTTGATCTCGGGGTTGTGAGTTTGAGCCCCACTTGGGTGTTGCGTAGAGATTACTTAAAATTTTTTTAAAGAATCATTGACCGTAGATGCGTGGGTATATTTCTGGATTCTCTGATCTGTTCCATTGATTTATATTTCTGTCTTTATGTTGGCACCATACCGTTCTGATTACTATAGCTTTGTAATAAGTTTTGAAGTCAGAGAGTATGAGACCTCCAACTTTGTTCTTCTTTTTCAGGATTGTTTTGACTATTTGATGTCTCTTGAAATTCCACATGAATTTTAGGATAGATTTTTCTATTTCTGAAAAAAAAAATGCTCTTGGGATCCAGGACACCTGCTTTAGAAAACCACTTTTCTATGATAACTTTTAGCAAAATTACTGAAATAATAACAACAGCAATCTCTAACCCTCTGTAGCATCAACTGTGATATGCCAAGCAGTGTTTTCTATCCTTACCTAAATCAACTCATTTAATCTTGACAATCCCCTATGTAAGTAGTGTTACCTTCCCATTTATACATAAGGAAACTGGGGCACACAGGAATTCTGTAACTTGCCTAAGGTCACAGATTTTTTTTAAATTAAAGTAGAATTAACATACATTGTTTATTAGTTTCAGGTGTGCAATGTAATAATTTAATATTTCCAAGCATTACTCAGCGCTCATCACAGTAAGTGTGCCCTTCATCCCTTTAATCCATTTCACTCATCACCTCCCCCAGCAACTATACCCGTTTGTTCTCTGTATTTAAGAGTCTATTTTTTTGTTTGTCTCTTTTTTCTTTGTTCATTTGTTTTGTTTGTTCAATTCCACATATGAGTGAAATCATAGATACTTGTCTTTGACCAACTTAATTTTGCTTCGTGGGATATCCTCTAGGACCATCCATGTTGTCACAAATGGCAAGATGTCATTCTTTTTTTTTTTTTTTAAGATTTTATTTATTTATTCGACAGAGATAGAGACAGCCAGCGAGAGAGGGAACACAAGCAGGGGGAGTGGGAGAGGAAGAAGCAGGCTCATAGCGGAGGAGCCTGATGTGGGGCTCGATCCCATAACGCCGGGATCACGCCCTGACCCAAAGGCAGACGCTTAACCGCTGTGCCACCCAGGCGCCCCAAGATGTCATTCTTTTTGATGGCTGAGTAATACTTCATTTATATATATGAAGATCCCATTTCAAAAGGTCAGAGGCAGGGTTCCAAGGCAGGCTGCCTCAGCTGCTAGTGTGGGAGAAGATCAGCTCTGACAGAGCAGTTCATGTGCATTTGCTAGGCTCTTGGTAGATGCAGTCCAAGATGTGTGGAGAGGCCCACATATCGTGCTGGGTTAGGTCTCAGAGCTGGGCTTCTGAAATTTTGTTCTGCATGAACATATTGAGAGAGAGGAGAGAGTTAAAAGGAAAGGAAAAGAAAAGAAAGGTTCCTTGGTTTACCTTTGTGAGGTAAACAAAATCAAACAGATTTCTTTTCTGTAGGCCAGCTCAGAATCTATGACAGGTTCACATGCCTTATAAAGTCTCCAAAGGAGGATATAATCTATGGTGTTTCCCAAACTTACCTGGCACAAAGCCCTTCTGCATAGATCCACGGAATCTCTTCTGTGGGCACAGGCTTTGGGAAGCAGTGGCTTAAAAAAAATGACAGAAAGTGGCCCTTCTGTGTCTCTTTCGCCACCGGGACCGTTTGGAACACTCAGGTACAGTTCCTTCCCGTGTGTCCTTTTCTGTGTGTGTCCCTATCAGTCACAGGCCTGAGCTCGTGGGGAGCTGATTGCAGGAGTGGATTCCAGAAATGTGCCCGTATCTTGCCACAGCCTGCTTCCTGGGGTCACTGGGGTCTGAGAGGTGACTCCATTGTAATTCACAGCCAGTGAATGGAATGGGTGGGAGTGAAAAGATGAAGGAACTTTATGCTGGAGGGAAACAAGGAAACATTGAGCCATCGGGAAGGAAATCCAGAACATAAAAATAGGTTGGTGTTACGAAAGGTACAGAACATTGGAGCATCCACCGAGTATTTATTCAACAAGTGTTCTCCGGGTGCAGGCTGCCCGGGAGTGCTCTCGCCCCCCTGGGATTTTATGGGGAGCACAGTACCAGCTGGCGCTTTAGAAGCTGACAGCCCATCCAGTAGGAAATGTCTCTGTTCTCTGCCTCCGTTTCTTCATTTGAGAACGAGAAACAACAGTGACGTAGAGGGTTGCTACCCAAAACCAATGTTAATGTGAAAATATAAAGACTTGGGTGGCTGGGTGACTCAGTTAAGCCTCTGCCTTTGGCTTAGGTCATGATCCCAGGGTCCTGGGATCGAGTCCCGCATTGGGCTCCCTGCTCAGCGGGCTCCCTGCTCAGCGGGCTCCCTCTACCCTTCCCCCCCTGCTCGTGATCTCTCTCTCAAATAAATAAGTAAAATCTTTAAAAACAAAATAAACAAAACCCCCACAAAAGTATAAAGACTCGTGGAGGCAGAGAGAGGCAATGTGGAATCAAGTTTTTTTTCTTTAAGGAAAAGAACATAAATAGTGAAATTTTCAGAACCAAAAATAGAAGAAAAAATTTATTTTAAGGAAACAAAATGCAAGACTAAAACACAAAAAGCAACAAAACTAGGGAAATATGCAAAGCAACGGTCAAGGGAGCCAAAGAGAAAAGACGAGGGTCGAGGTCCATACAGACTATAAAAACAAGGGTAGAATTAAATAAATGTGAAATGAGCTACCGCAAAAGATGATTCAGCACTTCCCATGAGAAGCAGGCAGCTTGTATGTGTCTTATTTATTTTCATATCCCCACTGCTTGCACAGAGCAGACTTCTGGAAGTACTTGTGAGGATAAACGAATGTGATAGACATGTGACCAGAGGGGGCGGCAGCAGCCCCATCATGGGAGGCTGATTGGAGGCTGGGCTTCTCCGCCTTTCTTCCGTCGTGCTGACATTTCATGTTTTTGTTTATTCCTGCTGCTTCCTACACTTTATTTTGGAAAACGTGAAGATCCCTGGTAATACGGCAGTGGGAAGTGACGGCATAATAGTGCTTCTGATAAACAGCTGAATTACTCCTTACTGAGCATTTGATTTTTCTAATGTTAACTTGCTTTTGCCCAAGAGAAGATTTCTAGAAACTCTTAGAGCATCTAATTATATTTAAATTACCTCTTTATTTTTAAATGTGGCACATGCTTGTGTTTTAAAAATTCAAACAGCACAGAAAAGCCCCTTTCTCCCCGTACCTACTCCGTATGGGTAGCTGCTATTAATGGTATATTTCTATTCCTTCTAGATATTATCTATCCCCCAAAATATGTATAAATGTTTATAACTTTATACAAATGCTGTCATTCTAAACATACCATGTTGTGATTTGATTTATTTATTAAATGTACCATAATGAATTTCATGCTATATTCAATCACTCTTCTGTTAGTGGGCACTTAGATTATCTCTTGTTTTTTTACAAAAAAGATAAATTACTTAAGTAGGAATTTCCTTTAGTCAGTGAATGGACAACTTGGACCCAAAGCTAAGGGCACAATGGTGCAAAGTACTGCGTATCCCAAAGAAAGAGATGGCAAGATGCTCTCGACAGTTGGGTTGGATGCTTCCGCCAAGGCCTCTTAAAAAGTGACCCACTTTTGCTAAGCTCAACCACCACCCCAGCCTATATGAGCAGAAGATTGCAGAGGAGAAGAGTGAGGGAATTTTCAAGAGTCATTGTTGGTTAGGAAGAGTGGGGTGAGTCCCTTTCTGACCCTCCAAAGCCAAGTGAGGGCTGCAGCAAGGGAGTCATGGGTAAAGATTCAGAGAACTTTCCACAAGGGAGACTGTCTTCTTACTCCCAGTTGGATGTCTACATCGGCAGTGGACTTGTGTGTGTGCCCTGAGGAAGGTGGCAGAGGGTGACCTGCTTTGTCACAGCATGGTGGAGTAGGGTGATACAAGTATCCTGCGTGTGGACTGACAGTAGTGTACTTAAGTCATTTTGTAGCACCCCACCTGTTACGGGCTTAATTGTTACCCTCCCCCCCAATTCATACGTTGAAGGCCTAATCCCTAGTGTTTGGAGATGGTAGTCTTTAAAGAGGTAATTAAATTGAAATGAGGTCATTAAGGATGAGACCCTAATCTGATATGATCTATATCCTTATAAGAAGAGGAGATTAGGGGTGCCTCACTCTTGATTTCAGCTCAGGTTATGATCTCGGTGTTGTGGGATCAAGCCCCATGTCGGGCTTAGTGCTCAGCACGGAGTCTGCTTGTCCCTCTCCCTCTGCTCCTCCCCTTCACTCGCGCGCTCTCTCTCTCAAATAAATAAATAAAATCTTAAAAAAAGAAGAAGAGGAGGAGATTAGGATACAGACACAGATAAGGGTGAAGACACAGGGAGAAAATGGCCATCTCCAAGTCAAGGAGAGAGACCTCAGAAGACACTAACCCAGCTGACCTCTTGCTCTTGGACTTCTAGTTTCCAGAATTGTGAGAAATCTGCTGTTGAAGGTACCCAGCCGGTGGTCTTTGTTATGGCAGCCTCTCGGCAGACTAATCTGCCACCCAAGGTGAGAAGGCCCCAGCCAGAGGCAGTGCCAGGAGCTGAGGATGGAGTGAAGATGTGGAGTCAAGCCAGGTCTCTGGTACCAGAGAAGAAGGCAGTGGGGAGATCCCATGGGCCATCAAGGGGCTCATCAAGGGAACAGAGGCTGGGGGTTTAGAGAAAACCGAGCTGCCTCCCAAAATCCTGGCTGGGGAGAGGAGTGGAAGTAGTACAGCCCAGGCTCTCCCAGCGCCCACTGCATGCATCCACCCACCCAGCCTCTTCTCTGGACCTAAGACATCTGAGTGGGAGGAGGGAGGGAAGAGCCCTTCCTACCCTGAGTTCCCTGAGACTTAGCTTTGGCCAGTACCACTAGGAGAGTGAAGGAGATAAGATTTCAAGATGAGAAATTAGCAGTTGTAAAATGAGTTGGATTTTAATAGCTGAAAGTGACAAGATCACATGCAGTGGGGACAGGAGATGAAAATAGTACAGTTGGGACAGCAGCAATGAGGGAAAATTTCAACTAGTTCATGTTTGTATCACAATCAAATTCACACTACTCAAAAAAAACATTTTTATTACAGTAAACATCTTTTTACATATATCATGGTGTACATCTGTGAATATTCTGCTCTGTGTATTCTAATCATTGGACTAGGTGGTCGAAAGCTATCTGCATTTAACACTTTGATAAATAAAGCCCCAAACTATACATCATCTTAAACTCTTTATACTCACACAACCATATCTGGGGGTGCCATTTGCACAAAAGATTAAAGCTTCACAATTTTTAATATATATATAATCCAACTTTGAGAAATGAAATTTTATTGAGTTGTTTTCGCAAGAGTCAGCAAACTGTCGCCTTCAGGTCCAGCCCAGTCTGCCACCTATTTTGGTACCTTAAGGTTTATTGGTGCACAGCCACACCCCTTCATTTACATACTCATTATGGCCGCTGTCGTGCTCCCAGGGAGTTGAGTAGTTGTTGCCACAGAGACTATGGCCTGCAAAGCCTAAGATATTTAGCATCTGGGCCTTCAGAGAAAAACTTTGCTGAGCCCAGCTCTAGAGAAGTCAGATTTCAATTCTTTACCGCACCCTGTGGATCAGCAAATGTAATTGCTTGAGCAGCAGTCGGAGGCATATCTCTGTAGGCTCCTATTCATATTCCTGGTGCCCGAGTCTGCAGGCTCTTGAACATCTGAAGGGAAGGAAATAAAACTAGGTCAGCGCATCCATTGCACCGCGCTGTGCGGGGAGAGGAAGCCTTGTGAGCCTATTTCCTTGGAAGGGGGTAGGGCAGGGAGGCACCCTCAGCCTCCTCTCCACAAAGGATGAATTCCAGGTGGTGCTGAGCTGGTGAGGTAAGGGGTGGGCAGGGTTGTAGGAGCCATCACTTGGCCATCTGCCGAAGCCGTTGCCCTTTGCACTCAGGACAGGCTTCAATTCTGAAGGCCAACAGTTGTCCGCATCTCCCCGCCCTTTAGAAGAACCTCGTCCTTGCTTAGCCACGCCCACCCCGCCCATATCTGGGAGGAGCTTTATATTGCGGAGGGAGAGGGCACTGCAGACTCTGCCCGGTGAACTCTACCGACTCGTGTTAGAGCTCTTGCTTCTTTGTAATATCATTTCTGTACGAGTCAGCTACCGTTTCTAAATTCTGTTTTGAAGAACGCTGAACTTGTTAACGGAAGTGATTCCTCGGTAGAGCATTTTGATTTTCAAGTTCCGATATGTGGTGAGACACTGTGAGAAGCATTTCACCAGAAGAGCGGGGCGTCCTCACATCTAACTAAGGCGTTGATTCAATAGTTATTTCTTCATCTCCACCGCCTGCGAGGCTCTGTGCTAAGCACCGCAGGGAGCTTTGTGTGCCCGGGTGGAGGGAGGGATAGGAGTGGGGAGGCGGGCGGGTGGGGGAGTAGACCAGTTAAGAATAGGTGATTGTAAAAATATGAAAAATTGCCAATTTGAAATGAGCACAGGGTGCTTTATAACCTGACCCGGCTGGCCGGGTTGGGGGTGAGATCAGTGACCGAGATGTCCAAGCTGAGTTGCAGAAGACAAGCAAGATGAGCAGGGCCAAGCAGGGAGTGGGCAAGAGGAGAGGAGGCTCTAGCCTGGCGTGGGGGAGCGAGGGGCCGAGCAGGAAGGCCTCATGGCCTTTTCCTTCAGGCAGTGGGGAACACTGAAGGGAAGGGATTGAAACAAGAAGGTTAGATTGAGAAGGATATTCAGTGAGTGCTTTGGAGGGTGTGGGGAGTAAAAATCAGAAGGAGAAAAAGGGAAACAAGTTCCTGCAAGGAAGGAACGGAAGTGAGCATTTACACATGCGTGTAAGTGGCATTGGTGAGAATGGACAGGAGAGGAGAGGCAAATCTGCAGGACTGGATGGTCAACTGGATGGGGAAAAGGTGGTTTAAAAAGAAGGGGAAGTCAGAACGAATGCTAGTTTGGAGGTTTGGGTGCTCAGGTAATAGGTAGAGACATTCGCCAGGATGTGGAACGTGGTGGCTCTGGCTGTATAATAGTGTCTCAAACTTCAGCAACATAAAACAGCAAACATTATTCTCTCACAGTTTCTGTATGTCAGAAATTCAGGAGTGGATCAGCTGGGTGGTTCTGATTCAGGGTCTCTTAGGAAGAGGCTTTCAAGACATGGGCTAGGGCTTGCGGTCATTCAAAGACTTGATGGGGGCCGGAGGAGCTTCTTCCAAGGTGAGTCATTCACATGGCGGTGGGCAGGCCACCTCACTTCCTTCCTGGTTTTGTCCCAGAAGCCTCTGTTCCCCGCCACATGGATCCCTCCATAGGGCTGCTTCAGTGTCCCTACAACATGGCAGCAGACATCTCCCAGTGGGGTGACCCAAGAGCAAAGAAGAAGCCACACTGTTTTTGAGGACCTACTCTTAGAAGTCACACAGTGTCACTTCTACTTTATTCTGTTCTTTAGAAGCAGGTTGCTAAACTCAATTCAAACTTAAGGGGAGAGGAATTGGGCTTCAACTTTTGCAAGGAGTGTCAAAGAATTTCTGGATACTTTCTCAAACCACCACTGAGAATATAGGATGTAGCAGATCTCTGTAGAGGAGATGCTGAATACAGTTTTGTGCTCGTTGAGTTTGAGATGCCTGTGAGGAATTCAAGCTACGAACTATAAATCCACTCATAAACAACGATATGCCCGTCCCCAGTGTAAGAATATGCCACTTAATGTAATCTTCTCAACAACACACAAATGACCGATATGTATTAAGTTTTAGAAAACACAAGAAGAGAGTATGGCATATACCCTGCAAGCAAGAGGTGGAATTCTCCATCCATCTCTGTTCCCAGCCAGTGATTTAATTATTATCTTAAAGGCAAATGGTTGAAATGATATTATGGCCTCCTTCTATTCCTGCTCAGTGTTCCTCAAACTTTAGTGTCCATAAGATTTACTCTAAAGGATTTTATACACAAAGGATTTTAACCACATATGTTATGATTTAGGGAACAATTCAAGAACTTATCCAAGGGTCATTTGGATTACAAGTAATCTCTGCTACCTGCAGAGTTTTAGAATTTGACCCTGGGTAAGGCAACTGCATTGTGTCCCGCTCCTCTGAGAATCTGAGAACAGACGGCATGGTGTGTGCGTTTCTGCAAAATCCCCAAAGCGGTAGGTCTCTGGGCGTAGCCCAGTGCTTTTCTCCCTTACTTTGTCATCCATTTTCCCTGTCATCACCTCTTTCTTATCTGCCCTGGCTGGCTGGCTTCTAGGGACCACAGTGCTTATCTGTTCTAGGGCAAGGAAGCCCAGCTGAGCTGCTTGTTGTCACTAAGAGCCTCATTTTATGGCTCAAACCCAGTTTCCTGTTGGGGGAGCTAAGCTCCCATCCTTTCCTTGGGATCAGCTTGATTAATCGGAGTGTGAAGCCCAGGGCAGCCTCTGGCTTGCTTCCCACGTGAGTAATTTGGTAAGCACCGGAGGGTTCACAGAATGGCAAATACTCTTACCTTAAGTAGTGCAGACTACCTTATCAGACAAGAATCCTGAAATGGCAATCCTCCAGCTGTTGGGCTTTAAAGGGCTAATTTACGTGCTTCACAAAGGAAGGCAGGCACCTCATGAAAAGTTTTGTTTGGCTTTTCTTTTTTCTCTTAATCTCCATTTCTAGAGAAAGCAGCTTTTTCAGTCCAGTAGACCTTACCTAACTAGAAGGAAGCCAGGAGAATTTTAGGAACTCTGATATAAAGGAACTTTCTCTGGATGTAATCATTTTTCCAAAATATATCAGCATAACCATCTGATATTTTTCTAAGAACAATTAATGCCTTAACCTGCTACCCTACCTCTTCGGAGCCATATTTCTTAGTGGCCAATCTTGTAAGAATGATGCTTCTCCAAAAGGGTTGCTGCTTACTTCTAGGCATACATGCCTGTTGGGAACCATTACCATCTAGAGATGTTGCATGTGTGTGTGCCAAGTCTTGGTTTGCTGCTTGTTTCCTGTTGAAAAGCACCCGATTTCAGGCAAAGCTAATCCTACAACAACAATTAAATCCTTCCAGATTCAGAAATACTGGAAGGATGTGGAATTCAATGCTGTTTGTATTGAATCTGTGTGCCACCTCTCATGTTCACAGGGAACAGTGACATAAATGGATTCTCCAATCTGAAAATGGGTCCCATGTGCAGTGGTTGATTTTGTGTTTGTGGCACAGCATTGAATCACATAAGAGGATGGTTCTTTTTCTGACTTCCTTGGGTTGAGTTGAACTCAGCTAATTCAGTCCACTTTGTTTTCTAATACCTGAATTCGAAGCTGTTTATTTTCCTCTAGGAATTTCTTTAGCTGCCTTCACCAGTTTTGATTCATAGAGCTTTATTGTCATTTGCTTACAAATGTGTTTCTCAATTTCCAAATTGTCTTTTCGTGATTGGTTTCCGGATGTATGTCCCTGAAGTCAGAGATTACGGTACATGTGATACTGACTTCCGGTATTTTATGAGACGTTCTCTATGGTCAGTTTTCGTAAGTTTGAAAAATACGGTGTACTTTTATTGAGTGCAGATCCGTCCATCAGATCAAGCTATATTATTCCATTGTTCAGAAGTCTATCCTCATGCTTTTTTTCAGATTGACATAAATTCTTGAGAGGTATATTTAAATTTTCCCTCACAAAATTAAATGTTCCTTATAATTTATATTCAGTGTTTATTTTATTTTCGGGCTTTGTTGTTGAAAGCATGTAGGCTCTGGATTATTATATCTTCTGAAGAATTATTCCTTTTTTCACGAAATAATAACTTTCTTAAGGCTTGAGAATCTTTTTCTGCCTAAAATCTATCCCATTTGATACTAATATTGTGATTATATTGTGATGCTTGCCTTCCTGTGGTTAATATTCTTCTGACTTTTTTGGTGTCACTTTATTGTCAACACTTCTGCATTGTTATTTTTAGATGCTCCTTTTTAAAGCAGCGTGGCTAGGCAGGGTAAGTGACTCTACCAACTGTGACAACCCCAAATCTCAGAGCTTTCACACGACAAAGGTTTAAAAATTATTCTTTAATCCTGAGAATCTCTTTCATACTGTTCCTTTTCCCGGGGAGGGGGGGGTACTTGTCTGGCTAATTCTTCTGTCTGCTGCATCTGATGGCAATCCCTCGTGGTGTGTTCTTCCCTAATGTATTTTATGGTTTGGGTTTTTGTGTTTTTTGGGTTTTTGGTGTGAGCTCATCTTTCAGAGAGTTTTTTTTTTCTCCTAAACAAATTTCCAGTGACTCCTAGATTGTAAAAATAACATCACCAAGTGGCTTCACATTTGATTCTTCTGGAACCCTAGGGCTGTAGGCCTTCAATGGTCCTAGGTGAATTTTAGTTTGAATCTCTTGACCTGGGTTCCCTACATCATTCGGGTAATGTAAATAGAAACAGGCTTGGCATACAAGCAGCGTCTCTAATTCTCATATTCTACCCAAGATCCCAGGCCGACTTACTTTCCAAGGCCAGAGACGAGTTTCTTCTCATCCACTTTCCATTAAGGGGGCAGTTTTTTAAGGTCCACTGCCTTATTCTCCTGCGGAGCCCTAACACCTGTGTCTAGGCCAAAATCCTATGGGCTACTTTTTCATCGGCTTTCTGGAGTAACACTGTTTCTGGCCCCTGGGGATCTCCTTTGATTTCTTTCAAGTTTGGAAATATATTAATTACTCTTTGGGTGCTGTATCTTATACAGCATTTCTTTGCATTTATCATGGTACATGGCTTTCCACTTTGCCAGACACTGGCTAATTTTTATTTATTTATTTATTTTTTAGCAAAGAGAGAAGTCTCAGAGCCCAGGTGTTTCTTCCTTGAATTTAATAGCATTGTTTTATTTTCGTTGTATTTAATTTATGTGACTATTTTAGGCGAGTGATTTTGAGTTTCCATATATGCAAGTGATGCAGATCTTCCTTTCACAATGAATTTACTTAACTAAACTAAGTCAATTTAAAGAAAAATGTTAAGTAAATTAACAGGTGCTAGGTGGAAAAACCGTAACGATGGCATATAAATACTCAAGTTTAAAAAACACTTGAAAGCATTTGATGTCCTTCAGGGCTTTTGTTCTCGTTTTTTAAAATTTTCTTTCGTCCTTTAGTAACCCAGACAAGATGTGTACCATCAACGTGAACCTCGGTTGAGAATGTGAGAAATGGGTTTCCCAAATTAGGGCAGAGTATAAGTCAGATATTCCCTTCAAAACAAATGCTAAAGGCCAGTTGTACAAGTCAGAATGGGCTGGATTAGTATGTGATGACAGAGAAACTCAATATCTTAGGGGCAAAACACAATAAAAATTCCTCTCTTCTTTACATATTCAGTGAGCTTCAAGGAGGGCCTTCTGCTGCTCATAGCCGCTTGGCTGCAGCCTGACAGAGCTCCAACTCAGCCACCTAGACGGGGAGCAGCCCACGGCACCCCCACACTTGCTCGTACCTCATTCTTCGGCCCTACACCTGCCACACCACTCCTGCCACTTCCACTCTCATTTCATCTGTCAAAGCAAATCACCTGACCACCCTAATTTCAAAGGAGAGCAGGAAAGTACAATTTTACCACGTGCCCAGAAGGCCATGAGCCAGAAATATTTGGTGAAGAGCAATAAGGATTATAAAACCAGCCAGTAAACAAACAGTTCCAGATCCGTCCTCTAGATGGAGACATGGAGCCGAGCATCTCTTTGGGAGGTCAGCCGTTTAAGAGTCGAATTTGTATTTTACAATTCCCTCAGCCTCTTCGGTAGCTCCGTTCTGTATACAGAAAACCCCAAATTAAATAGTGGCTATGGATGGATAAGGTAAAATATTTATCTTCACTCTGGACTGATTTGTTACCTAATAGATCCCGAGAGGTTTACGTTATTGATCTTAAAACTCCATCTTGCTCAATTGCCAACAACCCTGGTTGGCCATGTCATTTCTATAAATATTTACGGACCCAAGGCACGAATGTGGTCAAACTATTTACAATGAACACAACTCGTGTTTCTTTCAGGTTTGCCTCTGGGCTATTTTGGTTCAGCTTTCCTTCTCTGTCCCTGTGGGTTTCCTAAAATGTCCCTATGGCCTTCTGTAATATCCATGGTTTGTGAGAGTCCCTCTCCTCTGAGGTCACCCCTGACCACAACCTTCAGCTTTCCCTTCCCCCATGCATGCCAACACTGGCTTTCCAGCACCTTCTTAACAGGGTCTCCGCTCTGTGTTGCAAAAAAGTAGTGAGAGAAAAAGGCTCTATTCACTAACGTCAGTGAGTTCAAGGGCCCTTACAGGCTCTATGGAGATTTATGCCGTACTGAAATTTTCTCTTACCTGGGCTAATACCCAGCTTGTAGTAACCTTCGTTATGTTCTGTCCAGCCATGACGCATACTTCAATTAAATCCCTAATCCTAATACTATGTCTCAAATGAGGGAATGTAATACCTTAAACTTAGTCAATGCTTTGTGATTTATGGAGTACTCACATGTATTACATTTATTCTCCACAGTCACTGTGATATTAGGTCTTTATTATCTCCATGTAAAATCACAAAGGTGGTTGGATAGTTTTCTCAGGGTTAATCATTTTATCAGTACTAACATAGAATTATAACCCAGAACTATCACCTCATATCTAGGACGCATTCAATTATTTCATGATGTTGCCTGTAACTTACAAACAGTAACAAAACCTACAAGTCTTTTTTTTTAATTGAGGTATAGTTGACACCCAATGTTACATTAGTTTCAAGTGTACAGCCTAGTGATTCCACACTTCTATATGTTACGCCATGATCACAAGTGTAGCTGCCATCTCTCCCCATACAGTGCTATCTCAATACCACTATATTCTCTATGCAGTGAGTGCCCTTCATCCCCAGGACTTATTCTTTACATAACTAGAAGACTCTGTCTCCCACTCCCCTTCACCCATTTTGCCCAGCCCCCAGCCCCCCCCCCCCCCGCAGCCACCACTTTGCTCTCTGTATTTGTGGGTCTGTTTCTGCTTTTTGTTTGTTTTGTTTGTTCTGTTTTGTTTTGTTTTTTAAGATTCCACATACAAGTGAAATCATAGGTATTTGTCTTTCACTGGCTTTCATTTCACGTAGCATAATACCCTCTACGTCCATGATGTTGTCACACATAAAACCTACAGAATTTGAGACCAATACCATCTCTTTATTTAAACCTCTCATATTTATTTTTGAGCTAAGGCTTAGCACCCTCATGGGAAGTAGGTACAGCTATAAAGTCTTTTTTTTTTAAGGTTGACTCATGGAGGACTAGAGGAAATAATGTACATGTGCATTTAGGCAATTTCAAGCTCAGTAATTCAACTCAACATCTATTTATTGGGTATTGACCTCTATCCGGTGCTGGAGACATGATAGTAGAGACAGATGGTTCCTGTCCTCATGAAGCTTCAAGGCTAATACAGCAGGCAGTTAGAATAGATGAGAAAAAGAGCTACAATAATAATGGATAACTTTTTTTCCCTTTTAGTGTTATTTTTAGACATCACACATTCTCCCTCTTTTATTAGTGTGGAAACTGAGGCACAGAAAGATTAGATAACTTGTCATATGACACACAGTGAGTGATAGAACTAAGACTGGAATCCAGCTGCTCTTAAATAGCAGTCTGCTACTTTATGGGTACTGCAGGGTGTATGTCAAGGAGAATACACACAGATTACTTCACATGCAAGGAATCATTGTAAGAAAATCTGAAAAGCTGCAGCATCATGGAAAACCATCCCTATGGGTCTCAGGACTTTCAAACCTGGGGCCTAGCACAGGTCTTCTCTTCGTTCACCACCCCACCTCTATTGCTGGATAATTCAGTTTGCTGCCATCGAGTATGGTGTCTCTGTTTGACACCACTTATCTTGTTCCTGCCCATACATTATTATCTTTGACTAATGCACCAACCTCTTGCTCACTGTCTTTCTGCCAGGGTGCAGGATTCATTTCAGAAAACACACAGGATGGAGAAAACAGCAAGTGTATGGAGAAAGAAACTCCCTGAGGTTGTGTTTTTGAAGAGCTCTTTGGGGGTTGGTGGGTAACAACACGGGCATTCACTTCTCTCGGGGAGCAGCACTGAGTTATCAGTGATAATCACTGTTTAACCCCATCGTCCCATCTCCACAAGAATGAGGCTCGTCTGTTCTTTTCCTCCATGTCCTCAGCACAGATAGGTATTCACTACCTATTTGTCGAATAAATGAAGCACTGTGTCTCACTAGAAACAAAGAATTTTTTTTCATCATAGTGCTTTGCTGACAGTAAGGGCTTAGACTTGGATCCTGGAAATTGATCATTCAGGTAAGCAAATTCCAAATTTGGTAGACCCAGATTCAAGTGGAGAAAAGTGTCAATAACAGGGAGGGAGAGATTAAATTTAGAACACTAACACGAAGGTTCATCATGCTTAAATATAGATTAGTGCCTACATCACAAGGACTCGCCCTAGATGAGTGAAGTTACATGGAAGCATCAAGAAGAAAAATATGTTGTCATGATAAATGGAGATATACTAAATAAGGAACGGGAGGTAAAAATAGGTCAAGGGGAATTCACTGTGATCAGTGGTCAGCTTCCTATGGGAACATATACATTTGTCACAATTTTCTCCAGTATTTTCCTATTCCCCTACATGTGGCTTGGCTTACCAGTCCTGAGCTCAATACTATTTAGAGAGAAAAGATGGTATCTCATGACCAGAACTGTCTTCACCAACATATAATTCACAACAAATCTTCAAATATTCAAAGAAGGATAGGAAATAACATCAGTTGGTGCCTTCTCAGGAATGTTAGGCCCTTTACATTTATTGCTTCATTTCTCAGCAACTCAATGAGGTAGATGGTATATCTCTGTTTTACTGATGTAGAGAGACCGACAGCAATTTAATATGCTCAAATTTACACAGAGGAAGAGATAATATACGAAGTCAGGTCTGTCTTTACTCCAAAGCACGTGTGTTACCTCTCCTGTTGAAAAAGTATTGTTACATGCCCACCGTAAGTATATTTTATCAGTTATTTGCTTTTCCTGTTTCTGATTTTTCCCTTGGTGTGTGCTTACTTGTGTGAGCTAGTAGGAGAAATGATTTGCTGTGTACACAGAGTAAGACTGGTACCCATGTTTCTTATTCATGGTAACTGCAGAAAGTCTTTATTCTAAATGGGGCCACTGACGATGGCTTCAGTATACATACTTGGTTTATTCCAAGCGAGCTGAAAATGTTATCCTGGAATCTCTGAGTTGCCTTTTCAGAGAAAATTAAGTCCCACACAATTTTTTACACTCTCTGCTTTGCTTTTTCTTTCTTTCTTTCTTTCTTTTTTCCAGACTGCCGTCAGAGGATGTAGGCATGGACATCCCCTTTGAGGAGGGAATGCCGAGCCCCAGTGCTGCAGACATGAGGCCTGGTGAGAGGAGCATTTGTTCATTTCCTTCAGCACCAGTCTGTATCCAGACCTTGTCATTATTCAGTGAGAAAACCATTTCCTATGCATCTAACTTGTGATTTCAGTGATAAAAGTGAAGAGAAAAAAAAAAAAGTGAGGCGGCTGTTAGGCTGGATTTGGCTCATTTCAAAATTGACTTGAACACTGATGCTCACTAGTGTAGGCCGCCTTTGACCTCCTGGGCCACAGCTGTCAGCACAGCTTGTGGTAAGTGGCTACCAGATAACAGAGTACCAAATTCTAACATCGACATTCCCCAGATTTGTACTTCAGGGTGAGAATGCTTAAAATTAAAAATGTGATGTCAGGAAGGCTCAGTATCCTGATTGTTCAAACAGACAGACAAACAAACAAAACCCCTACCTGCCACGGGTTTCCAGCTCAAGGCACATATAAGAAGAATTTTAAATTTCCAGTTGCATCCCACTCTCACTTTGTACTGAGGTCACTCCTGTGCACTGTACCAGCTTCAGGAACATGCCAAGATCCCGAACCCTGATTTTATCAGCCAAGCCTAGAATGGAGCAGGAAAAAGCAAGTCGATTATGTATTTATTTATTTTTCAGTCCAAGTATTTAAAGTGCATTTTTCAAAATACTAGTCATGTGACATAATTATTTTTAAATGTTCTCTGGTCAAATCATCTTGGTAGGCACTGTATATCCACACTACTCTTAGAGTTTCACAGTCCACTTGTGAATGATATAGGCTATGATAGTAAGGCTATGGTTGTCCTATATGGTAGTGGTTCACTGCATGTGACTATTTAAATTAATTGAAATTTAAAATAAACTTGAGAAGTTCAGTTCTTTAGTTGCACTGGCTTCATTTCAAGCACCCAGCAGCTATATAGAACATTTCTATCATCACAGAAAACTTTTGGACAGCACTGTTGTGAGAATTTCTGTAATACAGAAACCCAATCTTTTTCAAACTTATGGGTCAATAAAAACTTTTTTCAAATATAATACATAAAAACATCACATGGAACACAGTTTGGGTGATGTTCTATACAGAGAAAAAATTTTAATGACAAAGAAACAGAGTCACGTTCCTTAGGGCAAGACCAGAGTTACAATTCCAGAATTGAGGAGTAAACCAGATGGCCTTCCAAAATTTTGTGATTAGGAGTCCTAAACTTTTTTTTTTTTAAAGATTTTATTTATTTATTTGACAGAGATAGAGACAGCCAGCGAGAGAGGGAACACAAGCAGGGGGAGTGGGAGAGGAAGAAGCAGGCTCATAACGGAGGAGCCTGATGTGGGACTCGATCCCAGAACACCGGGATCACGCCCTGAGCCGAAGGCAGACGCTTAACCGCTGTGCCACCCAGGCGCCCCAGGAGTCCTAAACTTTCTATTTTAGGGCTAACTTTCTACCATTGTTGAATTGGGATTGACTTGGTTAAAAATGACTTCTCCAGCTCTACTTCCATTAAGTGAAAGTCATAGTAGGAGCACGATACATATTACATGGAGAGGATGGGAGCTACTTCCATGAGCCTTAACACATGAAGACTACCACTCATGATACAGGAACCAATTCCAAGAAATATTAGCGTAAAAGGTAGTGACTACTTGAGCCAATAATGTAATTTGGGAGGCTACCTCAGTTTTATTTAAGAAAAAAAAAATAGAATGCCAAAGAAAGATCACTACAGATCATACACAGAGTTGTCAGGAACTGCAGGGAAGTATTTTGGGGGTGCCCTTGAACATAATAGATGAAGTTCTTATCCTTCATTCCATAGGAGTGAAATCTACAAGAACATTTATGAGACCTGTGTATGCTGAGCTGTTTTTCTTATGCATCATAAAAATTCAATTCATTGTTATATCAGTGTCAAGTTCTCAAATTTGAACAGGGCAGGTCTGAAAACTGGTTTTCTGCTCCTCTAGCAAAGGTTTCCACTTTTTATTTCTACGTGGCCAGGGCGTATGTGGCTGGGACAAGCCAGTGCTGAGGCCTGCTGGTCAAGACAGGGATCCAAATTCCACGTAAGGGTTTTTACCAGGTGTGCCTTTGCTTAAGGGCCTTAAAAATGTTTCACTGGGGCCCACCCACACTGTTGCCAGCCATGTATATGGTCTAGTACTTGATGTTCCTATTTTTTCTCCTTTAGAACCTCCTAATTCTCTGGATCTTAATGACGCTCATCCTCGGAGAATCAAACTCACAGCCCCAAATATCAATCTTTCTCTGGACCAGAGTGAAGGGTCTATTCTCTCTGATGATAACCTAGACAGTCCGGATGAAATTGATATCAACGTGGATGAACTCGATACCCCTGACGAAGCAGATTCTTTTGAGTACACTGGGCATGGTAAGTCGCCAGGTTGTCAAGGCCAAAGTTATGTGAAAAGTGAAAGATTACCTAAGTGGCCGTGGGAACAAACCTCCCGTTTTGTTGCTGGTGGCTCCTTTCTGTGATTTCTAGAAGCTTTTGTTTGTATCTCAGGTCATAGGTGGCTGTGATTGACAGTTTAGAGTGTAATAGAACAGGTATGGTCACAGAGGTCATCCATAGCCGCTGCTCCTTTGTTAAATGCTTATTCTTGGCAGGTCTTGTGCTAGGCACTGAGGTTGAGGGAAAACCATTACATGCTGTGTTGTAAGAAAATTGGGGCTGGGTTTGCAGAGAAAGAGAATTGAATCTGGAAGATAAAATTTGGAGCAGAGAAATTAGAGCTTACTAACACCCCCTGTCTGGAATGTTCTTCCTTGAAGATCATTCATGGCTGGCTCCTTCTCTTTATTCAGATCTTAATCAGATGTCAGCTTTTCAGAGAGGCCTTCCTTGACCTCTGTCACCAAAGGATCTCCCCACCTCCCAACCTAGTCACTTTCTGTCCCTCTACTTATTTTATTTTCCATGTGTCAGTAATTGAAATCCTATCATTTAACTGTTTGGTTTATGTTTATTGTCTTTCCCTTCCCACCAGAATATCTGCTTTGTGAGGGCAGAGACTTTATGATGTCCATTGCTGTATCCCCAGTAAAATAGGAAGGAAGGTGGGATGGCCTCTGGGTGAAGAATAAAAGGGAAATTAAGTAAGAGTTGCTGGATCAAACACTGACATTCCTGATAGGAATATCATTCTCATTTTAGTTCTTTCACTTGCTCAGTGAAATTGGGTTAAGAAATTATATCCAGAGGCACCTGGGTGGCTCAGTCGTTAAGCATCTGCCTTCGGCTCAGGTCATGATCCCAGGGTCCTGGTGTCAGGTGCCCTGCTCAGCGGGGAGCCTGCTTCTCCCTCTCCCACTCCCCCTGCTTGTGTTCCCTTTCTCACTGTCTCTCTCTCTCTCTGTCAAATAAATGAAAAAAGTCTTCAGAAAAAAGAAAAGAAAAGAAAGAAATTATATCCAAATACAAGGCATTTGCTTTATAAAATGGAATTACATAATTTCTATTTTACAGGGTGATATTCTCTGACTTCATAATATTTGAAATTCAAAGCAGGAGTATCCTGGCCACAGCTATTGCTTTTATACATCAGGAAAATTATTATGGTCAAAAACCAAATACCGCAATGCAATGATGCCCTGACACTTAACACAGTAAGAGAACATAATTAGGAAATTAGGAAATTCACCAGATTCGCTCATTCATTCAGCCGATGATCATTGAGCCACTGGGACTACCACCGTGACCCGCACGGATTCAGCCCCTACCTTTACAGAGGATAAGCCTTCATTTCCTCAACTCAAAAGAACTGGAAATGGCTAAGTTACCTGTGCGACAGTTTCTTCTGTTTAACTAGAGATTTTCTATTGCACTATGGCTGTCTTCTCCAATTTCCGTAGTTATCTGGGTATTTGACCCTGTAAGTGGAAATACACAAAGAGAATGTGAAAGGTCTTGAGTTCATATTCTTTCTTCTCATCCCCGAGACTCTTCCCCAGCTATTCTGTCCACCCCGGCTGCCCCAGCCCTTTAACTGCTAATATCTTCCCGTATAAAAGAATCATGCCTTGACCCCCATCCCACAGAAGACAGCTGTGGCATGAGCTGGCCCCTCCCTCTCTCCCCCTGCACTTCCCTGTTGCCCTAGAGGGAGCCGTGTCACACCACATCTGAACCTTTTATGTTTATAAATAGCAAAACTGCCAAGCGAAGTGGCGGTGGCTGAACAAACTGGTAATTAAAGCTGCCACTTGCTGACATAGTTCCTTTCATTTAGTCGACACAGTTTTGTTGAAAGAACCAGTTTCACAACCACAACCCTACATTTAGGTCTTAGATTCAGAGGACAGAATTTTAATGTAAGTTGAATTGTAAAGCCCACCTTGATTTTCAAATGAAAGATGTATAGTCAGACGCCGTTTTAAACCAACAAAAACATGAAGCATTGAAAACACAAAGGGTATCAGAGTAGCTTGATTTTATAAACAGGCAGCTATAGATAACAGACTATAGAAGAGAAGTGAGTACATTTTAGTCCCAAAGTAGGAAATAAATGCTTGAAAACAGCACATTTGTGGGTTTCTTCTGTGAGCATTTGGAACCAAGTGTATACCTTCTAAACAAAATTGGAGTTTCAAAGGCACAGTGTTTCCAAACGTTTGGTCAGTGATTTCTTTAATGAACCCTTTCAGAGTGCTTCCTCTGCACCAGGATTTGTGCTAGGTGGTTTATAAATATTAGGTATTTTTCTCCTCAGCTCTGTGAATGTCAGCTCTATGGATAGGTATCATGTTTACCCCATTTTAAGATGAGAATACTGAGACATAGGTTAAATAATTTACCTAAGGTCACATAGCTCATAAATGCCAGAGCCAGCATTCAAACCCTGAGTTGTCGTCTTTGACTTCTGCGCCATGTTGCTTCCCCAGAATATACTGACAATGAGTAGGAGGGGGTCTTTCACTAGATGAGGTTAACACACCGGAAGCCAAGCCTGATGGCCCTACCCATACATTTATTTACATGCCCTTTCATCCAGCCATTTTCGTGACTTCAAGGCTCCTACTTTACCAAGCACTTGAAGAATTTTCATGCCATTTGCCTGTTTCATTCTGTAGCTGATGACCAAGCATTTCTGACAGATTATTTTCCCACAATGTGGTTTTGCTTATGAAATGTTTTTGAATCTCACTCTCAAA